>NC_092087.1:3838026-4138026 GCF_045679555.1 Salvelinus alpinus
ACATAATGAACCAAGGAAACATAATGAACCAAGGAAACATAATGAACCAAGGAAACATAATGAACCAAGGAAACATAATGAACCAAGGAAACATAATGAACCAGGGAAACATAATGAACCAAGGAAACATAATGAACCGAGGAAACATAATGAACCAAGAAAACATAATGAACCAAGGAAACATAATGAACCAGGGAAACAAAATGAACCAGGGAAACATAATGAACCAGGGAAACATAATGAACCAAGGAACATATGGAACCACGGAAACATAATGAACCACGGAAACATAATGAACCACGGAAACATAATGAACCACGGAAACAAAATGAACCAGGGAAACATAATGAACCAAGGAAACATAATGAACCAGGGAAACATAATGAACCAAGGAAACATAATGAACCAAGGAAACATAATGAACCAAGGAAACATAATGAACCAAGGAAACATAATGAACCAGGGAAACATAATGAACCAAGGAAACATAATGAACCAGGGAAACATAATGAACCAGGGAAACATAATGAACCAGGGAAACATAATGAACCAGGGAAACATAATGAACCAGGGAAACATAATGAACCAAGGAAACATAATAGAACCAAGGAAACATAATGAACCAAGGAAACATAATGAACCAAGGAAACATAATGAACCGAGGAAACATAATGAACCACGGAAACATAATGAACCGAGGGAAACATAATGAACCGAGGAAACATAATGAACCGAGGAAACATAATGAACCGAGGAAACATAATGAACCGAGGAAACATAATGAACCAAGGAAACATAATGAACCGAGGGAAACATAATGAACCAAGGAAACATAATGAACCAAGGAAACATAATGAACCAGGGAAACATAATGAACCAAGGAAACATAATGAACCAGGGAAACATAATGAACCAGGGAAACATAATGAACCAGGGAAACATAATGAACCAGGGAAACATAATGAACCAGGGAAACATAATGAACCAGGGAAACATAATGAACCAAGGAAACATAATGAACCAGGGAAACATAATGAACCAAGGAAACATAATGAACCAGGGAAACATAATGAACCAGGGAAACATAATGAACCAGGGAAACATAATGAACCAGGGAAACATAATGAACCAGGGAAACATAATGAACCAAGGAAACATAATGAACCAGAGGAAACATAATGAACCAAGGAAACATAATGAACCAAGGAAACATAATGAACCAAGGAAACATAATGAACCAAGGAAACATAATGAACCAGGGAAACATAATGAACCAGAGGAAACATAATGAACCAGGGAAACATAATGAACCAGGGAAACATAATGAACCAAGGAAACATAATGAACCAAGGAAACATAATGAACCAGGGAAACATAATGAACCAAGGAAACATAATGAACCAGGGAAACATAATGAACCAAGGAAACATAATGAACCAGGGAAACATAATGAACCAGGGAAACATAATGAACCAGGGAAACATAATGAACCAGGGAAACATAATGAACCAGGGAAACATAATGAACCAAGGAAACAGAAACATAATGAACCAGGGAAACATAATGAACCAAGGAAACATAATGAACCAGGGAAACATAATGAACCAAGGAAACATAATGAACCAGGGAAACATAATGAACCAAGGAAACATAATGAACCAAGGAAACATAATGAACCAGGGAAACATAATGAACCAAGGAAACATAATGAACCAGGGAAACATAATGAACCGAGGAAACATAATAAACCGAGGAAACATAATGAACCAGGGAAACATAATGAACCAAGGAAACATAATGAACCAGGGAAACATAATGAACCAAGGAAACATAATGAACCAGGGAAACAAAATGAACCAAGGAAACATAATGAACCAGGGAAACATAATGAACCAGGGAAACATAATGAACCAGGGAAACATAATGAACCAGGGAAACATAATGAACCAGGGAAACATAATGAACCAGGGAAACATAATGAACCAAGGAAACATAATGAACCAAGGAAACATAATGAACCAGGGAAACATAATGAACCAAGGAAACATAATGAACCAAGGAAACATAATGAACCAGGGAAACATAATGAACCAAGGAAACATAATGAACCAGGGAAACATAATGAACCAGGGAAACATAATGAACCAGGGAAACATAATGAACCAGGGAAACATAATGAACCAGGGAAACATAATGAACCAGGGAAACATAATGAACCAGGGAAACATAATGAACCAAGGAAACATAATGAACCAGGGAAACATAATGAACCAGGGAAACATAATGAACCAAGGAAACATAATGAACCAAGGAAACATAATGAACCAAGGAAACATAATGAACCAAGGAAACATAATAAACCGAGGAAACATAATAAACCGAGGAAACATAATGAACCAGGGAAACATAATGAACCAAGGAAACATAATGAACCAAGGAAACATAATGAACCAAGGAAACATAATGAACCAAGGAAACATAATAAACCGAGGAAACATAATGAACCACGGAAACATAATGAACCAGGGAAACATAATAAACCGAGGAAACATAATGAACCAAGGAAACATAATGAACCAAGGAAACATAAAGAACCAAGGAAACATAATGAACCAAGGAAACATAATGAACCAGGGAAACATAATGAACCAAGGAAACATAATAAACCGAGGAAACATAATGAACCAGGGAAACATAATGAACCAAGGAAACATAATGAACCAGGGAAACATAATGAACCAGGGAAACATAATGAACCAGGGAAACATAATGAACCAGGGAAACATAATGAACCAGGGAAACATAATGAACCAGGGAAACATAATGAACCAAGGAAACATAATGAACCAGGGAAACATAATGAACCAAGGAAACATAATGAACCAGGGAAACATAATGAACCAGGGAAACATAATGAACCAGGGAAACATAATGAACCAGGGAAACATAATGAACCAGGGAAACATAATGAACCAAGGAAACATAATGAACCAAGGAAACATAATGAACCAAGGAAACATAATGAACCAAGGAAACATAATGAACCAGGGAAACATAATGAACCAAGGAACATAATGAACCAGGGAAACATATTTTCAAGATGAACTCCTTGAGCGGATGTTAAGGGTTTGGAAGTCGCCATGGCAACTTACCTCCTCCCTACCGTGATTGGGTCAGCCCAGCCCAGCTCACCCCGGCCCAGCCCTGTACCCTAGCTCCGTCAGGGTGAGTGATAGAGACGCCGGGGTGATGTGGGGATCCCTCCCTGGTTACACACACATAAAGGACAGAATGTGAGGCTGCTGCTGCTCGGTCGGTGACACACCCGTACACTCACACACAATGACGTGTCGCTACTCTGATCTGATGGTGAGGATTTTATGCTGGTGTCACAGAACTGGGTTAGTCCGGTCCTGGTTGGTACGTTCAGCAGATGGTTGATGACTTAGTTGTTGTTGTGCTCTCTGGGATGGAGAAAGAGAGAGAGAGCGCAAGTGAAAACGAGAGAGAGAGAGAGCAAGTGAAAACGAGAGAGAGAGAGAGAGAGAGAGAGAGAGAGAGAGAGAGAGAGAGAGAGAGAGAGCAAGTGAAAACGAGAGAGAGAGAGAGAGATGCCACCATGGTGTGACTGGTCTCATTCTAAAACATGTTTTATTCAATGATTTTTGAAAAGACAGACTCTCTAGACTCTAGACCTACATGTATAGTACAATACACAATATACACTACATGACCAAAAGTACCTGCTTCTCGAACATCTCATTCCAATATCATGGGCATTAATGTGGAGTTGGTCCCCCCCTTGCTGCTCTAACAGCCTCCTCTCTTCTGGGAAGGCTTTCCACTAGATGTTGGAACATTGCTGCTCTAACAGCCTCCTCTCTTCTGGGAAGGCTTTCCACTAGATGTTGGAACATTGCTGCGGGGACTTGCTTCCATTCAGCCACAAGAGCATTAGTGAGGTCGGGCACTGATATTGGACAATTAGGCCAGTCGGCATTCCAATTCATCCCAAAGGGGTTCAATGGGGTTGAAGGTCCGGGCTTTGTGCAGACTAGTAAAGTTCTTCCATACCGATCTCAACAAACCATTTCTGTATGGACCTCGCTTTGTTTACTAGGGCATTGTCATGCTGAAACAGGAAAGGGTCTTCCCCAAATTCTTACCACAACGTTGGAAGCACAGATCATCTAGAATGTAATTATATACTGTAGGGTTAAGATGCCCTTTCACTGGCAGTAAGGGATCTAGCCCGAATCATGAAAAACAGCCCCAGACCATTGTTCCTCCTCCACCAAACTTTACAGTTGGCACTATGCATTCAGGCAGGTGGCGTTCATCTGGCATCTGCCAAACCCAGATTAATCTGCCGGACTGCAAGATGGTGAAGCGTGATTCATCACTCCAGAGAACGTGTTTCCAATGGCTCCAGCCGACGCTTGGTATTGTGTGCGGCTGCTCGGCCACGGAAACCCATGTCATGAAGCCCCCCGACGAACAGTTATTGTGCTGACGTTGCTTCCAGAGGCAGTTTGGAACTCGGTAGTGAGTGTTGCGCTTCAGCACTCGCCGGTCCCGTTCTGTGAGCTTCTGTGGTCTACCACTTCGCGGCTGAGCCGTTGTTGCTCCTAGACGTTTCCACTTCACAATATCAGCACTTACAGTTGACTGGGGGCAGCTCTAGCAGGTCAGAAATTTGACAAACTGACTTATTGGAAAGTCACTGAGCACTTCAGTAAGGCAATTCTTCTGCCAATGTTTGTCTATGGAGATTGCTTGGCTGTGCGCTCAATTTTATACACCTGTCAGCAATAGGCGTGGCTGAAATAGCCGAATCGACAAATTAAAAGAGGTGTCCACATGCTTTTATATGTATGTGTAAATATACATTACCGGTCAACAGTTTGGACACACCTACTCATTCAAGGGTTTTTTCTTGATTTTTATTATTTTCTAGTAGACATGAAAACTATGAAATAACACATATGGAATTATGTAGTAACCAAAAAAGTGTTAAACAAATCAAACATGTTTTTATATTTGAGATTCTTCAATGTAGCCACCCTTTGCCTTGATGACAGTTTGACTAGTTATGAAATAATAGTATAACTGTATATAGTTATATACAGTTATATATATAGTTATATACAGTTATATATATAGTTATATACAGTTATATATATAGTTATAAACAGTTATATATATAGTTATATGCAGTTATATATATAGTTATATACAGTTATATATATAGTTATATACAGTTATATATATAGTTATATACAGTTATATATATAGTTATATAAACAGTTATATATATAGTTATATACAGTTATATATATAGTTATATACAGTTATATATATAGTTATATACAGTTATATATAGTTATATACAGTTATATATATACTTATACATATAGTTATGTGTCACGCCCTGATCTGTCTCACCTGTCCTTGTGATTGTCTCCACCCCCTCCAGGTGTCGCTTATTTTCCCCAGTGTATTTACCCCTGTGTTTCCTGTCTCTCTGTGTATATATCCCTGTGTTTCCTGTCTCTCTGTGTATTTATCCCTGTGTTTCCTGTCTCTCTGTGTATTTATCCCTGTGTTTCCTGTCTCTCTGTGTATTTATCCCTGTGTTTCCTGTCTCTCTGTGTATTTATCCCTGTGTTTCCTGTCTCTCTGTGTATTTATCCCTGTGTTTCCTGTCTCTCTGTGTATTTATCCCTGTGTTTCCTGTCTCTCTGTGTATTTATCCCTGTGTTTCCTGTCTCTCTGTGTATTTATCCCTGTGTTTCCTGTCTCTCTGTGTATTTTTCCCTGTGTTTCCTGTCTCTCTGTGTATTTATCCCTGTGTTTCCTGTCTCTCTGTGTATTTATCCCGGTGTTTCCTGTCTCTCTGTGTATTTATCCCTGTGTTTCCTGTCTCTCTGTGCCAGTTCATCTTGTATGTTTCCAAGTCAACCAGCATTTTCCCGTTCTCCTGCTTTTCTATTCTCCTTTTCCTAGTCCTCCCGGTTTTGACCTTTGCCTGTTTCTGGACTCTGTACCCGCCTACCTGACCATTCTGCCTGACCTACCTGACCTTGACCATGAGCCTGTCTGCCACTCTGTACTTCCTGGACTCTGATCTGGTTTTGACCTTTTGCCTGTCCACAACCTTGCTTCATATTCGTCACCAGACCCACTGGCTCCAGGTCACCTATAAGTCTTTGCTAGGTAAAGCCCCGCCTTATCTCAGCTCACTGGTCACTATAGCAACACCCACCCGTAGCCCGTGCTCCAGCAGGTATATTTCACTGGTCATCCCCAAAGCCAACTCCTCCTTTGGCCGCCTTTCCTTCCAGTTCTCTGCTGCCAATGACTGGAACGAATTGCAAAAATCACTGAAGCTGGAGTCTTATATCTCCCTCACTAACTTTAAGCATCAGCTGTCAGAGCAGCTTACCAATCATTGCACCTGTACATAGCCCATCTGTAAATAGCCCACCCAACTTCCTCATCCCCATGTTGCTATTTTTTTTTCTTCTCCTTTGCACCCCAGTATCTCTACTTGCACATTCATCTTCTACACATCTATCACTCCAGTATTTAATTGCTAAATTGTAATTATTTCGCCACTATGGCCTATTTATTGCCTTACCTCCCTAATCGTACTACATTTGCACACACTGTATATAGATTTTTCTAGTGTGTTATTGACTGTATCGGTGTATTTATCCCTGTGTTTCCTGTCTCTCTGTAACAGAGTTACTCCATGTGTAACTCTGTGTTGTTGTTTGTGTCGCACTGCTTTGCTTTATCTTGGCCAGGTCGCAGTTGTAAATTAGAACTTGTTCTCAACTGGCCTACCTGGCTAAATAAATACTAATGAAATAGTTGAACTGTAACCTACTGGCCTTTGTAGTTTAACCATCCTCTACTCTGTCAGTGATTGTATTACATTGGGTCCCAATTGGCACCCTATTTCCTGTACAGTGCACTTCTTTTGACCAGGGGCCCGTATGGCAGACCAGGGGCCCTTATAGCAGACCAGGCAGACCAGGGGCCCTTATAGCAGACCAGGTGCCCTTATGACAGACCAGGGGCCCTTATAGCAGACCAGGCAGACCAGGGGCCCTTATAGCAGACCAGGTGCCCTTATGGCAGACCAGGGGCCCTTATAGCAGACCAGGTGCCCTTATGGCAGACCAGGGGCCCTTATGGCAGACGGAGAGATAGCTCTATTAGAGGCGGAGAGAGAGCTCTATTAGAGGTGGAGAGAGAGCTCTATTAGAGGTGGAGAGAGAGCTCTATTAGAGATGGAGAGAGAGCTCTATTAGAGACAGAGAGAGAGCTCTATTAGAGACGGAGAGAGAGCTCTATTAGAGGTGGAGAGAGAGCTCTATTAGAGGTGGAGAGAGAGCTCTATTAGAGGTGGAGAGAGAGCTCTATTAGAGACGGAGAGAGAGCTCTATTAGAGGCAGAGAGAGAGCTCTATTAGAGGCGGAGAGAGAGCTCTATTAGAGACAGAGAAATAACTCTATTAGAGGTGGAGAGAGAGCTCTATTAGAGACGGAGAGAGAGCTCTATTAGAGACGGAGAGAGAGCTCTATTAGAGACGGAGAGAGAGCTCTATTAGAGGTGGAGAGAGAGCTCTATTAGAGGTGGAGAGAGAGCTCTATTAGAGACGGAGAGAGAGCTCTATTAGAGACGGAGAGAGAGCTCTATTAGAGATGGAGAGAGAGCTATATTAGAGATGGAGAGAGAGCTCTATTAGAGACGGAGAGAGAGCTCTATTAGAGACGGAGAGAGAGCTCTATTAGAGACGGAGAGAGAGCTCTATTAGAGACGGAGAGAGAGCTCTATTAGAGACGGAGAGAGAGCTCTATTAGAGACGGAGAGAGAGCTCTATTAGAGACGGAGAGAGAGCTCTATTAGAGACGGAGAGAGAGCTCTATTAGAGACGGAGAGAGAGCTCTATTAGAGACGGAGAGAGAGCTCTATTAGAGACGGAGAGAGAGCTCTATTAGAGACGGAGAGAGAGCTCTATTAGAGACGGAGAAAGAGATATTTTAGAGACAGAGAGAGCTCTATTAGAGGCGGAGAGAGAGCTCTATTAGAGGTGGAGAGAGAGCTCTATTAGAGGTGGAGAGAGAGCTCTATTAGAGACGGAGAGAGAGCTCTATTAGAGACGGAGAGAGAGCTCTATTAAAGACAGAGAGAGAGCTCTATTAGAGACACAGAGAGAGCTCTATTAGAGGTGGAGAGAGAGCTCTATTAGAGATGGAGAGAGAGCTCTATTAGAGACGGAGAGAGAGCTCTATTAAAGGTGGAGAGAGAGCTCTATTAGAGGTGGAGAGAGAGCTCTATTAGAGGTGGAGAGAGAGCTCTATTAGAGATGGAGAGAGAGCCCTATTAGAGGCGGAGAGAGAGCCCTATTAGAGGCGGAGAGAGAGCTCTATTAGAGGTGGAGAGAGAGCTCTATTAGAGATGGAGAGAGAGCTCTATTAGAGACGGAGAGAGAGCTCTATTAGAGACAGAGAGAGAGCTCTATTAGAGACAGAGAGAGAGCTCTATTAGAGGTGGAGAGAGAGCTCTATTAGAGACGGAGAGAGAGCTCTATTAGAGACGGAGAGAGAGCTCTATTAAAGGTGGAGAGAGAGCTCTATTAGAGGTGGAGAGAGAGCTCTATTAGAGACGGAGAGAGAGCTCTATTAAAGGTGGAGAGAGAGCTCTATTAGAGGTGGAGAGAGAGCTCTATTAGAGGTGGAGAGAGAGCTCTATTAGAGACGGAGAGAGAGCTCAATTAGAGACGGAGAGAGAGTTCTATTAATGGTGGAGAGAGAGCTCTATTAGAGGTGGACTGTAAGTCACTGACTGTAAGTCACTAAGTCACCGACTGTAAGTCACTAAGTCACTGACTGTAAGTCACGAACTGTAAGTCACTAAGTCACTGACTGTAAGTCACTAAGTCACTGACTGTAAGTCACTAAGGTCTATTAGAGACAGAGAGAGAGCTCTATTAAAGGTGGACTGTAAGTCACTAAGTCACTGACTGTAAGTCACTAAGTCACTGACTGTAAGTCACGAACTGTAAGTCACTAAGTCACTGACTGTAAGTCACTAAGTCACTGACTGTAAGTCACTAAGTCACTGACTGTAAGTCACTAAGTCACTGACTGTAAGTCACTAAGCTCTATTAGAGACAGAGAGAGAGCTCTATTAAAGGTGGACTGTAAGTCACTAAGTCACTGACTGTAAGTCACTAAGTCAATGACTGTAAGTCACTAAGTCACTGACTGTAAGTCACTAAGTCACTGACTGTAAGTCACGGACTGTAAGTGACTAAGTCACTGACTGTAAGTCACGGACTGTAAGTCACTAAGTCACTGACTGTAAGTCACTAAGTCACTAACTGTAAGTCACTAAGTCACTGACTGTAAGTGGCTCTGCATAAGAGTGTCTGCTAAATAACTAAAATGTAAATACTATATCTGTTTGAGATTCTTGTGGTCAATTTTCACCTTACAAATTATTCATAACTTTACTAAAAATGTCTATCAACCTATTTTCACTTTGTCATTATGGTCTTTTGTGTGTAGATTGATGAAGATTCTTTTTTTTGTATATCCATTTTGGAATAAAGATGTAACGTAACAAAATGTGGAAAAAGTCAAGGGGTCTGAATACTTTCCGAATGCACTGTTCCGGCCCCCCCAACCATTCGCTCAAGCAAAAATAAAGTGAAGATGGCTGGTGGCCCGAAAGGGGGGATAAATTGGAGGATTTAGCCTGAAACAGCTTTGTCCTGCAATCTAGAGCCATAATCACCGTCCACACAATCCCAATGTCTCAACTGTCTCAAAGCTTTAAAAATCCTTTGTTGTATGTTGAAATATACAAGAACTGCTTGTTTTCATATGTGGTTTGGTTTTTTAACTGCAATTTTAACTGCAATGGCCCACCACCCAAAGGACATCCAGTCAGCTTGACACAACTGTGGGAAGCAATGGAGTTGACATTGACCAGCATCCCTGTGGAACGTATTCGACACCTTGTAGAGTCCAGGCCCTGACGAATTGAGGCTGTTCTGAGGGAAAAGGGGGGGTGCAACTCAATATTTGGAAGGTGTCCCTAATGTTTTGTCAAAATCATAAGGTCCTCGTTTGCAACATCCACTACCGAGTTCCAAACTGCCTCTTGAAGCAACGTCAGCACAAGAACTGTTTGTCGGGAGCATCATGAAATGGGTTTCCATGGCAGAGCAGCCGCACACAAGCCTACGATCACCATGCGCAATGCCAAGCGTTGGCTGGAGTGGTATAAAGCTCACCTCCATTGGACTCTGGAGCAGTGGAAACGTATTCTATGGAGTAATGAATCACACTTCCCAATCTGGCAGTTCAACGGACTAATCTAGGTTTGGCGGATGCCAAGACAACGCTATCTGCCCGAATGCATAGTGCCAACTGTAAAGTTTGGTGGAGGAGGAATAATGGTCTGGGGATGTTTTTCATGTTAGTTCCAGTGAAGGGAAATCTTAACGCTACTAGCATACAATGACATTCTAGACGATTCCTTTTTTCCAACTTTGTGAGGTCCATACAGAAATGGTTTGTCTAGATCGGTGTGGAAGAACTTGACTGACCTGCACAGAACCCTGACCTCAACCCCATCGAACACTTTTAGGATGAATTGGAACGCTGACTTCGAGGCCTAATCGCCCGACATCAGTGACCTTACTAATGGAGACCTCACTAATGGAGACTTCACTAATGGAGACCTCACTAATGGAGACCTCACTAATGGAGACCTCACTGCACTCTATATTCCTCTGTAAACTGGTCATCTCTGTTTACATGTCGCAAGTCCCCTACTGGTTGATGCGTATTTATAAAACTCTTTTAGGCATCACTCCCCACGATCTGAGATATCTACTGCAGCCCTCATCCTCCACATACAACACCCGTTCTGCCAGTCACATTCTGTTAAAGGTCCCCAAAGCACACACATCCCTGGGTCACTCCTCTTTTCAGTTCGCTGCAGCTAGCGACTGGAACGAGCTGCAACAAACACTCAAACTGGACAGTTTTATCTCCATCTCTTCCTTCAAACACTCAATTATGGACGCTCTTAGTGACATTTGTGGCTGCTTTGCGAGATATATTGTTTCCAGCTTCTTGTCCTTTGTGCTGTTGTCTGTGCCCAATAATGTTTGTATCATGCTTTGTGCTGCTACCATGTGCCTCTGCCATGTTGTGTTGCTACCATGTTGTTGTCATGTTGTGTTGCTACCATGCTGTGTTGTCATGTGTTGCTGCCTTGCTATGTTGTTGTCTTAGCTCTCTCTTTATGTGGTGTTTTGTTGTCTCTCTTGTCGTGATGTGTGTTTTGTCCTATATATATTTTTTTTTTTATCCCAGCCCCCGTCCCCGCCGGAGGCCTTTTCCCTTCTGGTAGGCTGTCATTGTAAATGAACATGTGTTCTTAACTGACTTGCCTAGTTAAATAAAGGATAAATAAAATAAACAATAAACAATGCTCTTGTGGCTGAAAGGAACCAAGTCCCTGCATCAATGTTCCAACATCTAGTGGAAAGCCTTCCCAGAAGAGTGGAGGCTGTTATAGCAGCAATGTTCCAACATCTAGTGGAAAGCCTTCCCAGAAGAATGGAGGCTGTTATAGCAGCAATGTTCCAACATCTAGTGGAAAGCCTTCCCAGAAGAGTGGAGGCTGTTATAGAAGCAATGTTCCAACATCTAGTGGAAAGCCTTCCCAGAAGAATGGAGGCTGTTATAGCAGCAATGTTCCAACATCTAGTGGAAAGCCTTCCCAGAAGAATGGAGGCTGTTATAGCAGCAATGTTCCAACGTCTAGTGGAAAGCCTTCCCAGAAGAGTGGAGGCTGTTATAGCAGCAATTTTCCAACGTCTAGTGGAAAGCCTTCCCAGAAGAGTGGAGGCTGTTATAGCAGCAATGTTCCAACATCTAGTGGAAAGCCTTCCCAGAAGAGTGGAGGCTGTTATAGCAGCAATGTTCCAACATCTAGTGGAAAGCCTTCCCAGAAGAGTGGAGGCTGTTATAGCAGCAATGTTCCAACATCTAGTGGAAAGCCTTCCCAGAAGAGTGGAGGCTGTTATAGCAGCAATGTTCCAACGTCTAGTGGAAAGCCTTCCCAGAAGAGTGGAGGCTGTTATAGCAGCAATGTTCCAACATCTAGTGGAAAGCCTTCCCAGAAGAGTGGAGGCTGTTATAGCAGCAATGTTCCAACATCTAGTGGAAAGCCTTCCCAGAAGAGTGGAGGCTGTTATAGCAGCAAAGGGCGGGACCAGCCTCATATTAAAGCCCATGATTTTGGAATGAGATGTTGGAAGTCCACATACTTTTGGGCATGTAGCGTATCATCTACAGTATATACAAGAAACAAGAAAATAGTCAAAATGCAATTAGAATGCAATTAGAAGGCAGTTAGAATGCATTTAGAATGAAATTAGAATGCTTTTAGAATTAAATTAAATGCATTTACAATGCAATTAGAATGGATTTAGAATGCAGTTAGAATGCAGTTAGAATGCAGTTAGAATGCATTTAGAATGAAATTAGAATGAAATTAGAATGCATTTAGAATGCAATTAGAATGCAATTAGAATGCAATTAGAATGCCGTTAGAATGCATTTAGAATGAAATTAGAATGCAATTAGAATGCGTTTAGAATGAAATTAGAATGCAATTAGAATGCAGTTAGAATGCATTTAGAATGCATTTAGAATGCATTTAGAATGCATTTAGAATGCATTTAGAATTAAATTAAATGCATTTACAATGCAATTAGAATGCATTTAGAATGCAGTTAGAATGCAGTTAGAATGCCGTTAGAATGCATTTAGAATGCATTTAGAATGAAATTAGAATGCAATTAGAATGCAGTTAGAATGAAATTAGAATGCAATTAGAATGCATTTAGAATGCATTTAGAATGAAATTAAATGCATTTAGAATGCAATTAGAATACATTTAGAATGCATTTAGAATGAAATTAGAATGCATTTAGAATGCATTTAGAATGAAATTAGAATGCAATTAGAATGCAGTTAGAATGAAATTGGAATGCAATTAGAATGCATTTAGAATGCATTTAGAATGCATTTAGAATGCATTTAGAATGAAATTAGAATGCAATTAGAATGCAGTTAGAATGAAATTGGAATGCAATTAGAATGCATTTAGAATGCATTTAGAATGAAATTAAATGCATTTAGAATGAAATTAGAATGCATTTAGAATGCATGTAGAATATGTGAGATTGATGTATTGTTTTTAAATGCCATGTAAAAAAAATAAAATAATGGAATACATTTCAAAGCAATAAATGCATCGAACACAAAAAAAAAGGCTAATGTTCTGAGTACATTTCGCATGATGAAAATATATAATTTTTTTGTGTGGGCGGTGTTTAAAAACTTCTCACGAGTCACCAACCCTGATCCGGTAGCACCCCCCCCCCCCCCCCCCCCCTCCCCCACTGAGTAGCATAGCTAGCATAGCGTCACAAGTAACTTGTAGCATCTAAATATCATTAAATCACAAGTCCAAGACACCAGATGAAAGATACAGGTCTTGTGAATAAAGCCACCATTTCAGATTTTTAAAATGTTTTACAGGGAAGACACAATATGTAAATCTATTAGCTAACCACGTTAGCAAAGGACACGATTTTTTTACTCCCAATAGTTTTTTCCTGCGTCAGTAGCTATCACTAATTCGACTAAATAAAAATATATATAGCCACTAACCAAGAAACAACTTCATAAGATGACAGTCTGATAACATATTTATGGTATAGCATAGTTTTTTTTTGGAAAAATGTGCATTTTTCAGGTATAAATCACAGTTCTACATTGCAGCTGCAATCTGAAATAGTGCTGACCCAGCCAGAACAATTACAGAGACCAACGTCATATAACGAATTACTCATCTTAAAACATTTCAGAAAAATACACAGCGTACAGATATTGAAAGCCCAACATCTGGTGAATCCAAACAATATTTCAGATTTATTAAATGTTTTATAACGAAAACAAAATGTAGCGCTAAATTAGCATAGCTATACCAGGCAGATTCGGCTAGGCGCCCACGGCCAGTTCACATGCACAACAGATATGATATAACATCGTAAATTGGGTCTTACTATGGCTGATCTTTCATCAGAATGTTGATCAAAGTGTCCTTTGTCAAGATGAGTCGTTGGTTCCGTTCAGAATTGTTCCTTTCCCACTCCATTTAGCACAGGTACTGGTCGAGTGGCACGGATCTCTCAAACGTAAATAAAATCAGACAACGGAACACCACAAAACTCCCGAAAAGATTCAAATAATCTGATTAAACTATATTGAAAAAACATACATTACGATGATCTGGTCACATGTATCAAACAAACTTCGAGACGGAGATAGTTTTCATCCATAATTGCCGCACAACAGAAGACAATCGCAGCTACAAGTCGCACGATTTAGAGAACAGGAAGTTGTCGGTCACGCCAAAGAATTAGCTCTCATTTCACGTCAGTCCCAGATAAACAAGATATTTTTCCTCTGACGTCCTCTTGACACCCAGAGGAAGGCCAATGAGGTGTGTTTCGGGTCATAGGGGGCACGACCATATATAGGCAGAGCGTTGAAGCTGGCATACACATCTTGCTTTTTTCTTCTTGGTCATGGAAAGTGCTGTCAAATGACTTCTGTATCACTCAGAGACAAAATTGAAACGGTTTTAGAAACTAAAGATTGTTTTCTTTCCAATGGTATTATTTATATGCATATAGTAAGAGCAATAATTGAATAAGAGGCAGTTTAATCTGTAGAGCAAATTATGCTAATGGGAAAATAGCACCCCCTGTATTCTCAAGAATTAAAAATGTATGCCACGTTTATATATGGGTTTTAAATATATGATCATATATTTTTTAATATGTCATGTTCTTTGATATATACTGAACAAAAATATAAATGCAACATGTAAAGTATTGGTCCCATGTCTCATGAGCTGAAATAAAAGATCCCAGAAATGTTCCATACGAGCAGAAAGCGTATTTATCTCAAATTTTGTTCACAAATTGGTTTACATCTCTGTTAGTGAGCATTTCTCCTAAGACAATCCATCCCCCTGACAGGTGTGGCATATCGAGGAGCTGATTAAACAGCATGATCATTACACAGGTGCACCTTGTGCTGGGGACAATAACAGGCCACTCTAAAATGTGCAGTTTAGTCACATAACACAATGTAACAGATGTCTCAAGTTTTGAGGGAGCTAGCAAATTGGTATGCTGACTACAGGAAGGTCCACCAGAGCTGTTGCCAGAGAATTAAATGTTTATTTATCTACCATAAGCCACCTCCAACGTTGTTTTAGAGAATTTTGCAGTATGTCCAAGAGACAATACGTCTGAGACCAGCCACCTGGACAGCTGATGAAACTGTGGGTTTTCATAACCGAAGAATTTCTGCACAAACTGTCAGAAACCGTCTCAGGGAATCTCATCAGTGTCATCTCATCATCCTCACAAGGGTCTTGACCTGACTGCAGTTCGGTGTCGCAACTGACTTCAGTGGGAAAAATGCTCACCTTCGATGGCCACTGGCACGCTGGAGAAGTGTACTCTTCACAGATGAATGCCGGTTTCAAATGTATCAGGCTATCTTTTAACTCCTGTTTGTTGCAGGTGCCTCCGGGTACAAGAATGTACCTGTAATATAATGAAATAATCAGTCAATTTTGACATACAATTTGCACCTTCTCCCAAAAACCTCGACATTGTTGCAGGTGCTTCTATAGAATGTACATCGGAAATGTACAATGATGTAAACTGTAAAGGCATTAGACCAGCCATGCAAATACCGTAGATAGCGGAAGGATATAACATAATGACCTCTTATATCACATATAGTCTGAGTCCCAATGGCACCCTATTCCCTATATAGTGCACTATTTTTGAGTAGTGCCCGATGGACCCTGGTCAAAGTAGGGACGTACACATACAGTATCTTAATGAAACAAATAGATTACACTCCATGTCCGTCAGGTAGTTAAATACAGCGTGTTACATGTGTTACGATTGGCCTACATATCTATTGCACCTGTCATAGGATCAGTCCCAAAGGGCACCCTAACTCCTTATATAGTGCACTATGTTTGACTAGAACCCTATGGACCCTGGTCAAAAGCAGTGCACTACATAGGGAAGAGCGTGCCATTTGAGAAGCAAACATATCGTCCACATTGAAACTCTCTGTCGACCCAATGATGGTATGTTACTACCCATACTACCCATACTGCCTGAATGTCCTACAGTATGTTACTACCCATACTGCCTGAATGTCCTACAGTATGTTACTACCCACACTGCCTGAATGTACTACAGTATGTTACTACCCACACTGCCTGAATGTCCTACAGTATGTTACTACCCATACTGCCTGAATGTCCTACAGTATGTTACTACCCATACTGCCTGAATGTCCTACAGTATGTTACTACCCACACTGCCTGAATGTCCTACAGTATGTTACTACCCACACTGCCTGAATGTCCTACAGTATGTTACTACCCATCCTGCCTGAATGTCCTACAGTATGTTACTACCCATACTGCCTGAATGTCCTACAGTATGTTACTGCCCACACTGCCTGAATGTCCTACAGTATGTTACTACACATACTGCCTGAATGTCCTACAGTATGTTACTACCCACACTGCCTGAATGTCCTACAGTATGTTACTACCCATACTGCCTGAATGTCCTACAGTATGTTACTACCCACACTGCCTGAATGTCCTACAGTATGTTACTACCCATACTGCCTGAATGTCCTATAGTATGTTACTACCCATACTGCCTGAATGTCCTACAGTATGTTACTACCCACACTGCCTGAATGTCCTACAGTATGTTACTACCCACACTGCCTGAATGTCCTACAGTATGTTACTACCCACACTTCCTGAATGTCCTACAGTATGTTACTACCCATACTGCCTGAATATCCTACAGTATGTTACTACCCACACTGCCTGAATGTCCTACAGTATGTTACTACCCACACTGCCTGAATGTCCTACAGTATGCTACTACCCACACTGCCTGAATGTCGTACAGTATGTTACTACCCACACTGCCTGAATGTCCTACAGTATGTTACTACCCATACTGCCTGAATGTCCTACAGTATGTTACTACCCACACTGCCTGAATGTCCTACAGTATGTTACTACCCATACTGCCTGAATGTTCTACAGTATGTTACTACCCATACTGCCTGAATGTCCTACAGTTTGTTACTACCCATACTGCCTGAATGTCCTACAGTATGTTACTACCCACACTGCCTGAATGTCCTACAGTATGTTACTACCCACACTGCCTGAATGTCCCACAGTATGTTACTACCCACACTGCCTGAATGTCCTACAGTATGTTATTACCCATACTGCCTGAATGTTCTACAGTATGTTACTACCCATACTGCCTGAATGTCCTACAGTATGTTACTACCCATACTGCCTGAATGTCCTACAGTATGCTACTACCCACACTGCCTGAATGTCCTACAGTATGTTACTACCCATACTGCCTGAATGTTCTACAGTATGTTACCACCCATCCTGCATTAATGTCCTACAGTATGTTACTACCCATACTGCCTGAATGTCCTAGTATGTTACTACCCATACTGCCTGAATGTCCTACAGTATGTTACTACCCACACTGCCTGAATGTCCTACAGTATGTTACTACCCATACTGCCTGAATGTACTACAGTATGTTACTACCCACACTGCCTGAATGTCCTACAGTATGTTACTACCCATACTGCCTGAATGTCCTACAGTATGTTACTACCCACACTGCCTGAATGTCCTACAGTATGTTACTACCCATACTGCCTGAATGTCCTACAGTATGTTACTACCCACACTGCCTGAATGTCCTACAGTATGTTACTACCCACACTGCCTGAATGTTCTACAGTATGTTACTACCCATACTGCCTGAATGTCCTACAGTATGTTACTACCCACACTGCCTGAATGTCCTACAGTATGTTACTACCCATACTGCCTGAATGTCCTACAGTATGTTACTACCCACACTGCCTGAATGTCCTACAGTATGTTACTACCCATACTGCCTGAATGTCCTACAGTATGTTACTACCCATACTGCCTGAATGTCCTACAGTATGTTACCACCCATACTGCCTGAATGTCCTACAGTATGTTACTACCCACACTGTCTGAATGTCCTACAGTATGTTACTACCCATCCTGCCTGAATGTCCTACAGTATGTTACTACCCACACTGCCTGAATGTAATACAGTATGTTACTACCCATACTGCCTGAATGTCCTACAGTATGTTACTACCCATACTGCCTGAATGTCTTACAGTATGTTACTACCCACACTGCCTGAATGTCCTACAGTATGTTACTACCCATACTGCCTGAATGTCCTACAGTATGTTACTACCCACACTGCCTGAATGTCCTACAGTATGTTACTACCCACACTGCCTGAATGTCCCACAGTATGTTACTACCCACACTGCCTGAATGTCCTACAGTATGTTACTACCCACACTGCCTGAATGTCCCAAAGTATGTTACTACCCATACTGCCTGAATGTAATACAGTATGTTACTACCCATACTGCCTGAATGTCCTACAGTATGTTACTACCCACACTGCCTGAATGTCCTACAGTATGTTACTACCCACACTGCCTGAATGTCCTACAGTATGTTACCACCCATACTGCCTGAATGTCCTACAGTATGTTACTACCCACACTGCCTAAATGTCCTACAGTATGTTACTACCGATACTGCCTGAATGTCCTACAGTATGTTACTACCCACACTCCCTGAATGTCCTACAGTATGTTACTACCCATACTGCCTGAATGTCCTACAGTATGTTACTACCCATACTGCCTGAATGTTCTACAGTATGTTACCACCCATCCTGCCTGAATGTCCTACAGTATGTTACTACCCATACTGCCTGAATGTCCTACAGTATGTTACTACCCACACTGCCTGAATGTCCTACAGTATGTTACTACCCACACTGCCTGAATGTCCTACAGTATGTTACTACCCATACTGCCTGAATGTCCTACAGTATGTTACTACCCACACTGCCTGAATGTCCTACAGTATGTTACTACCCATACTGCCTGAATGTCCTACAGTATGTTACTACCCATACTGCCTGAATGTCCTACAGTATGTTACCACCCATACTGCCTGAATGTCCTACAGTATGTTACTACCCACACTGTCTGAATGTCCTACAGTATGTTACTACCCATCCTGCCTGAATGTCCTACAGTATGTTACTACCCACACTGCCTGAATGTAATACAGTATGTTACTACCCATACTGCCTGAATGTCCTACAGTATGTTACTACCCATACTGCCTGAATGTCTTACAGTATGTTACTACCCACACTCCCTGAATGTCCTACAGTATGTTACTACCCATACTGCCTGAATGTCCTACAGTATGTTACTACCCATACTGCCTGAATGTCCTACAGTATGTTACTACCCACACTGCCTGAATGTCCTACAGTATGTTACTACCCATACTGCCTGAATGTCCTACAGTATGTTACTACCCACACTGCCTGAATGTCCTACAGTATGTTACTACCCACACTGCCTGAATGTTCTACAGTATGTTACTACCCATACTGCCTGAATGTCCTACAGTATGTTACTACCCATACTGCCTGAATGTTCTACAGTATGTTACCACCCATCCTGCATGAATGTCCTACAGTATGTTACTACCCATACTGCCTGAATGTCCTAGTATGTTACTACCCATACTGCCTGAATGTCCTACAGTATGTTACTACCCACACTGCCTGAATGTCCTACAGTATGTTACTACCCACACTGCCTAAATGTCCTACAGTATGTTACTACCGATACTGCCTGAATGTCCTACAGTATGTTACTACCCACACTCCCTGAATGTCCTACAGTATGTTACTACCCATACTGCCTGAATGTCCTACAGTATGTTACTACCCATACTGCCTGAATGTCCTACAGTATGTTACTACCCACACTGCCTGAATGTCCTACAGTATGTTACTACCCATACTGCCTGAATGTCCTACAGTATGTTACTACCCACACTGCCTGAATGTCCTACAGTATGTTACTACCCACACTGCCTGAATGTTCTACAGTATGTTACTACCCATACTGCCTGAATGTCCTACAGTATGTTACTACCCACACTGCCTGAATGTCCTACAGTATGTTACTACCCATACTGCCTGAATGTCCTACAGTATGTTACTACCCACACTGCCTGAATGTCCTACAGTATGTTACTACCCATACTGCCTGAATGTCCTACAGTATGTTACTACCCATACTGCCTGAATGTCCTACAGTATGTTACCACCCATACTGCCTGAATGTCCTACAGTATGTTACTACCCACACTGTCTGAATGTCCTACAGTATGTTACTACCCATCCTGCCTGAATGTCCTACAGTATGTTACTACCCACACTGCCTGAATGTAATACAGTATGTTACTACCCATACTGCCTGAATGTCCTACAGTATGTTACTACCCATACTGCCTGAATGTCTTACAGTATGTTACTACCCACACTGCCTGAATGTCCTACAGTATGTTACTACCCATACTGCCTGAAAGTCCTACAGTATGTTACTACCCACACTGCCTGAATGTCCTACAGTATGTTACTACCCATACTGCCTGAATGTTCTACAGTATGTTACTACCCATACTGCCTGAATGTCCTACAGTTTGTTACTACCCATACTGCCTGAATGTCCTACAGTATGTTACTACCCACACTCCCTGAATGTCCTACAGTATGTTACTACCCATACTGCCTGAATGTCCTACAGTATGTTACTACCCATACTGCCTGAATGTCCTACAGTATGTTACTACCCACACTGCCTGAATGTCCTACAGTATGTTACTACCCATACTGCCTGAATGTCCTACAGTATGTTACTACCCACACTGCCTGAATGTCCTACAGTATGTTACTACCCACACTGCCTGAATGTTCTACAGTATGTTACTACCCATACTGCCTGAATGTCCTACAGTATGTTACTACCCACACTGCCTGAATGTCCTACAGTATGTTACTACCCATACTGCCTGAATGTCCTACAGTATGTTACTACCCACACTGCCTGAATGTCCTACAGTATGTTACTACCCATACTGCCTGAATGTCCTACAGTATGTTACTACCCATACTGCCTGAATGTCCTACAGTATGTTACTACCCATACTGCCTGAATGTCCTACAGTATGTTACTACCCACACTGCCTGAATGTCCTACAGTATGTTACTACCCATACTGCCTGAATGTCCTACAGTATGTTACTACCCATACTGCCTGAATGTCCTACAGTATGTTACTACCCACACTGCCTGAATGTCCTACAGTATGTTACTACCCACACTGCCTGAATGTTCTACAGTATGTTACTACCCATACTGCCTGAATGTCCTACAGTATGTTACTACCCACACTGCCTGAATGTCCTACAGTATGTTACTACCCATACTGCCTGAATGTCCTACAGTATGTTACTACCCATACTGCCTGAATGTCCTACAGTATGTTACCACCCATACTGCCTGAATGTCCTACAGTATGTTACTACCCACACTGTCTGAATGTCCTACAGTATGTTACTACCCATCCTGCCTGAATGTCCTACAGTATGTTACTACCCACACTGCCTGAATGTAATACAGTATGTTACTACCCATACTGCCTGAATGTCCTACAGTATGTTACTACCCATACTGCCTGAATGTCTTACAGTATGTTACTACCCACACTGCCTGAATGTCCTACAGTATGTTACTACCCATACTGCCTGAAAGTCCTACAGTATGTTACTACCCACACTGCCTGAATGTCCTACAGTATGTTACTACCCATACTGCCTGAATGTTCTACAGTATGTTACTACCCATACTGCCTGAATGTCCTACAGTTTGTTACTACCCATACTGCCTGAATGTCCTACAGTATGTTACTACCCACACTGCCTGAATGTCCCACAGTATGTTACTACCCACACTGCCTGAATGTCCTACAGTATGTTACTACCCATACTGCCTGAATGTTCTACAGTATGTTACTACCCATACTGCCTGAATGTCCTACAGTATGTTACTACCCATACTGCCTGAATGTCCTACAGTATGCTACTACCCACACTGCCTGAATGTCCTACAGTATGTTACTACCCATACTGCCTGAATGTTCTACAGTATGTTACCACCCATCCTGCATGAATGTCCTACAGTATGTTACTACCCATACTGCCTGAATGTCCTAGTATGTTACTACCCATACTGCCTGAATGTCCTACAGTATGTTACTACCCACACTGCCTGAATGTCCTACAGTATGTTACTACCCACACTGCCTAAATGTCCTACAGTATGTTACTACCGATACTGCCTGAATGTCCTACAGTATGTTACTACCCACACTCCCTGAATGTCCTACAGTATGTTACTACCCATACTGCCTGAATGTCCTACAGTATGTTACTACCCATACTGCCTGAATGTCCTACAGTATGTTACTACCCACACTGCCTGAATGTCCTACAGTATGTTACTACCCATACTGCCTGAATGTCCTACAGTATGTTACTACCCACACTGCCTGAATGTCCTACAGTATGTTACTACCCACACTGCCTGAATGTTCTACAGTATGTTACTACCCATACTGCCTGAATGTCCTACAGTATGTTACTACCCACACTGCCTGAATGTCCTACAGTATGTTACTACCCATACTGCCTGAATGTCCTACAGTATGTTACTACCCACACTGCCTGAATGTCCTACAGTATGTTACTACCCATACTGCCTGAATGTCCTACAGTATGTTACTACCCATACTGCCTGAATGTCCTACAGTATGTTACCACCCATACTGCCTGAATGTCCTACAGTATGTTACTACCCACACTGTCTGAATGTCCTACAGTATGTTACTACCCATCCTGCCTGAATGTCCTACAGTATGTTACTACCCACACTGCCTGAATGTAATACAGTATGTTACTACCCATACTGCCTGAATGTCCTACAGTATGTTACTACCCATACTGCCTGAATGTCTTACAGTATGTTACTACCCACACTGCCTGAATGTCCTACAGTATGTTACTACCCATACTGCCTGAAAGTCCTACAGTATGTTACTACCCACACTGCCTGAATGTCCTACAGTATGTTACTACCCATACTGCCTGAATGTTCTACAGTATGTTACTACCCATACTGCCTGAATGTCCTACAGTTTGTTACTACCCATACTGCCTGAATGTCCTACAGTATGTTACTACCCACACTGCCTGAATGTCCCACAGTATGTTACTACCCACACTGCCTGAATGTCCTACAGTATGTTACTACCCATACTGCCTGAATGTTCTACAGTATGTTACTACCCATACTGCCTGAATGTCCTACAGTATGTTACTACCCATACTGCCTGAATGTCCTACAGTATGCTACTACCCACACTGCCTGAATGTCCTACAGTATGTTACTACCCATACTGCCTGAATGTTCTACAGTATGTTACCACCCATCCTGCATGAATGTCCTACAGTATGTTACTACCCATACTGCCTGAATGTCCTAGTATGTTACTACCCATACTGCCTGAATGTCCTACAGTATGTTACTACCCACACTGCCTGAATGTCCTACAGTATGTTACTACCCATACTGCCTGAATGTACTACAGTATGTTACTACCCACACTGCCTGAATGTCCTACAGTATGTTACTACCCATACTGCCTGAATGTCCTACAGTATGTTACTACCCACACTGCCTGAATGTCCTACAGTATGTTACTACCCATACTGCCTGAATGTCCTACAGTATGTTACTACCCACACTGCCTGAATGTCCTACAGTATGTTACTACCCACACTGCCTGAATGTTCTACAGTATGTTACTACCCATACTGCCTGAATGTCCTACAGTATGTTACTACCCACACTGCCTGAATGTCCTACAGTATGTTACTACCCATACTGCCTGAATGTCCTACAGTATGTTACTACCCACACTGCCTGAATGTCCTACAGTATGTAACTACCCATACTGCCTGAATGTCCTACAGTATGTTACTACCCATACTGCCTGAATGTCCTACAGTATGTTACCACCCATACTGCCTGAATGTCCTACAGTATGTTACTACCCACACTGTCTGAATGTCCTACAGTATGTTACTACCCATCCTGCCTGAATGTCCTACAGTATGTTACTACCCACACTGCCTGAATGTAATACAGTATGTTACTACCCATACTGCCTGAATGTCCTACAGTATGTTACTACCCATACTGCCTGAATGTCTTACAGTATGTTACTACCCACACTGCCTGAATGTCCTACAGTATGTTACTACCCATACTGCCTGAATGTCCTACAGTATGTTACTACCCACACTGCCTGAATGTCCTACAGTATGTTACTACCCACACTGCCTGAATGTCCCACAGTATGTTACTACCCACACTGCCTGAATGTCCTACAGTATGTTACTACCCACACTGCCTGAATGTCCCAAAGTATGTTACTACCCATACTGCCTGAATGTAATACAGTATGTTACTACCCATACTGCCTGAATGTCCTACAGTATGTTACTACCCACACTGCCTGAATGTCCTACAGTATGTTACTACCCACACTGCCTGAATGTCCTACAGTATGTTACCACCCATACTGCCTGAATGTCCTACAGTATGTTACTACCCACACTGCCTAAATGTCCTACAGTATGTTACTACCGATACTGCCTGAATGTCCTACAGTATGTTACTACCCACACTCCCTGAATGTCCTACAGTATGTTACTACCCATACTGCCTGAATGTCCTACAGTATGTTACTACCCATACTGCCTGAATGTTCTACAGTATGTTACCACCCATCCTGCCTGAATGTCCTACAGTATGTTACTACCCATACTGCCTGAATGTCCTAGTATGTTACTACCCATACTGCCTGAATGTCCTACAGTATGTTACTACCCACACTGCCTGAATGTCCTACAGTATGTTACTACCCATACTGCCTGAATGTCCTACAGTTTGTTACTACCCATACTGCCTGAATGTCCTACAGTATGTTACTACCCACACTGCCTGAATGTCCTACAGTATGTTACTACCCACACTGCCTGAATGTCCCACAGTATGTTACTACCCACACTGCCTGAATGTCCTACAGTATGTTACTACCCATACTGCCTGAATGTTCTACAGTATGTTACTACCCATACTGCCTGAATGTCCTACAGTATGTTACTACCCATACTGCCTGAATGTCCTACAGTATGCTACTACCCACACTGCCTGAATGTCCTACAGTATGTTACTACCCATACTGCCTGAATGTTCTACAGTATGTTACCACCCATCCTGCCTGAATGTCCTACAGTATGTTACTACCCATACTGCCTGAATGTCCTAGTATGTTACTACCCATACTGCCTGAATGTCCTACAGTATGTTACTACCCACACTGCCTGAATGTCCTACAGTATGTTACTACCCATACTGCCTGAATGTACTACAGTATGTTACTACCCACACTGCCTGAATGTCCTACAGTATGTTACTACCCATACTGCCTGAATGTCCTACAGTATGCTACTACCCATACTGCCTGAATGTCCTACAGTATGTTACTACCCATACTGCCTGAATGTCCTACAGTATGTTACTACCCACACTGCCTGAATGTCCTACAGTATGTTACTACCCATACTGCCTGAATGTCCTACAGTATGTTACTACCCACACTGCCTGAATGTCCTACAGTATGTTACTACCCACACTGCCTGAATGTTCTACAGTATGTTACTACCCATACTGCCTGAATGTCCTACAGTATGTTACTACCCACACTGCCTGAATGTCCTACAGTATGTTACTACCCATACTGCCTGAATGTCCTACAGTATGTTACTACACATACTGCCTGAATGTCCTACAGTATGTTACTACCCACACTGCCTGAATGTCCTACAGTATGTTACTACCCATACTGCCTGAATGTCCTACAGTATGTTACTACCCACACTGCCTGAATGTCCTACAGTATGTTACTACCCATACTGCCTGAATGTCCTATAGTATGTTACTACCCATACTGCCTGAATGTCCTACAGTATGTTACTACCCACACTGCCTGAATGTCCTACAGTATGTTACTACCCACACTGCCTGAATGTCCTACAGTATGTTACTACCCACACTTCCTGAATGTCCTACAGTATGTTACTACCCATACTGCCTGAATATCCTACAGTATGTTACTACCCACACTGCCTGAATGTCCTACAGTATGTTACTACCCACACTGCCTGAATGTCCTACAGTATGCTACTACCCACACTGCCTGAATGTCGTACAGTATGTTACTACCCACACTGCCTGAATGTCCTACAGTATGTTACTACCCATACTGCCTGAATGTCCTACAGTATGTTACTACCCACACTGCCTGAATGTCCTACAGTATGTTACTACCCATACTGCCTGAATGTTCTACAGTATGTTACTACCCATACTGCCTGAATGTCCTACAGTTTGTTACTACCCATACTGCCTGAATGTCCTACAGTATGTTACTACCCACACTGCCTGAATGTCCTACAGTATGTTACTACCCACACTGCCTGAATGTCCCACAGTATGTTACTACCCACACTGCCTGAATGTCCTACAGTATGTTACTACCCATACTGCCTGAATGTTCTACAGTATGTTACTACCCATACTGCCTGAATGTCCTACAGTATGTTACTACCCATACTGCCTGAATGTCCTACAGTATGCTACTACCCACACTGCCTGAATGTCCTACAGTATGTTACTACCCATACTGCCTGAATGTTCTACAGTATGTTACCACCCATCCTGCATGAATGTCCTACAGTATGTTACTACCCATACTGCCTGAATGTCCTAGTATGTTACTACCCATACTGCCTGAATGTCCTACAGTATGTTACTACCCACACTGCCTGAATGTCCTACAGTATGTTACTACCCATACTGCCTGAATGTACTACAGTATGTTACTACCCACACTGCCTGAATGTCCTACAGTATGTTACTACCCATACTGCCTGAATGTCCTACAGTATGTTACTACCCACACTGCCTGAATGTCCTACAGTATGTTACTACCCATACTGCCTGAATGTCCTACAGTATGTTACTACCCACACTGCCTGAATGTCCTACAGTATGTTACTACCCACACTGCCTGAATGTTCTACAGTATGTTACTACCCATACTGCCTGAATGTCCTACAGTATGTTACTACCCACACTGCCTGAATGTCCTACAGTATGTTACTACCCATACTGCCTGAATGTCCTACAGTATGTTACTACCCACACTGCCTGAATGTCCTACAGTATGTTACTACCCATACTGCCTGAATGTCCTACAGTATGTTACTACCCATACTGCCTGAATGTCCTACAGTATGTTACCACCCATACTGCCTGAATGTCCTACAGTATGTTACTACCCACACTGTCTGAATGTCCTACAGTATGTTACTACCCATCCTGCCTGAATGTCCTACAGTATGTTACTACCCACACTGCCTGAATGTAATACAGTATGTTACTACCCATACTGCCTGAATGTCCTACAGTATGTTACTACCCATACTGCCTGAATGTCTTACAGTATGTTACTACCCACACTGCCTGAATGTCCTACAGTATGTTACTACCCATACTGCCTGAATGTCCTACAGTATGTTACTACCCACACTGCCTGAATGTCCTACAGTATGTTACTACCCACACTGCCTGAATGTCCCACAGTATGTTACTACCCACACTGCCTGAATGTCCTACAGTATGTTACTACCCACACTGCCTGAATGTCCCAAAGTATGTTACTACCCATACTGCCTGAATGTAATACAGTATGTTACTACCCATACTGCCTGAATGTCCTACAGTATGTTACTACCCACACTGCCTGAATGTCCTACAGTATGTTACTACCCACACTGCCTGAATGTCCTACAGTATGTTACCACCCATACTGCCTGAATGTCCTACAGTATGTTACTACCCACACTGCCTAAATGTCCTACAGTATGTTACTACCGATACTGCCTGAATGTCCTACAGTATGTTACTACCCACACTCCCTGAATGTCCTACAGTATGTTACTACCCATACTGCCTGAATGTCCTACAGTATGTTACTACCCATACTGCCTGAATGTTCTACAGTATGTTACCACCCATCCTGCCTGAATGTCCTACAGTATGTTACTACCCATACTGCCTGAATGTCCTAGTATGTTACTACCCATACTGCCTGAATGTCCTACAGTATGTTACTACCCACACTGCCTGAATGTCCTACAGTATGTTACTACCCATACTGCCTGAATGTCCTACAGTTTGTTACTACCCATACTGCCTGAATGTCCTACAGTATGTTACTACCCACACTGCCTGAATGTCCTACAGTATGTTACTACCCACACTGCCTGAATGTCCCACAGTATGTTACTACCCACACTGCCTGAATGTCCTACAGTATGTTACTACCCATACTGCCTGAATGTTCTACAGTATGTTACTACCCATACTGCCTGAATGTCCTACAGTATGTTACTACCCATACTGCCTGAATGTCCTACAGTATGCTACTACCCACACTGCCTGAATGTCCTACAGTATGTTACTACCCATACTGCCTGAATGTTCTACAGTATGTTACCACCCATCCTGCCTGAATGTCCTACAGTATGTTACTACCCATACTGCCTGAATGTCCTAGTATGTTACTACCCATACTGCCTGAATGTCCTACAGTATGTTACTACCCACACTGCCTGAATGTCCTACAGTATGTTACTACCCATACTGCCTGAATGTACTACAGTATGTTACTACCCACACTGCCTGAATGTCCTACAGTATGTTACTACCCATACTGCCTGAATGTCCTACAGTATGCTACTACCCATACTGCCTGAATGTCCTACAGTATGTTACTACCCATACTGCCTGAATGTCCTACAGTATGTTACTACCCACACTGCCTGAATGTCCTACAGTATGTTACTACCCATACTGCCTGAATGTCCTACAGTATGTTACTACCCACACTGCCTGAATGTCCTACAGTATGTTACTACCCACACTGCCTGAATGTTCTACAGTATGTTACTACCCATACTGCCTGAATGTCCTACAGTATGTTACTACCCACACTGCCTGAATGTCCTACAGTATGTTACTACCCATACTGCCTGAATGTCCTACAGTATGTTACTACCCACACTGCCTGAATGTCCTACAGTATGTTACTACCCATACTGCCTGAATGTCCTACAGTATGTTACTACCCATACTGCCTGAATGTCCTACAGTATGTTACCACCCATACTGCCTGAATGTCCTACAGTATGTTACTACCCACACTGTCGTAATGTCCTACAGTATGTTACTACCCATCCTGCCTGAATGTCCTACAGTATGTTACTACCCACACTGCCTGAATGTAATACAGTATGTTACTACCCATACTGCCTGAATGTCCTACAGTATGTTACTACCCATACTGCCTGAATGTCTTACAGTATGTTACTACCCACACTGCCTGAATGTCCTACAGTATGTTACTACCCATACTGCCTGAAAGTCCTACAGTATGTTACTACCCACACTGCCTGAATGTCCTACAGTATGTTACTACCCATACTGCCTGAATGTTCTACAGTATGTTACTACCCATACTGCCTGAATGTCCTACAGTTTGTTACTACCCATACTGCCTGAATGTCCTACAGTATGTTACTACCCACACTGCCTGAATGTCCTACAGTATGTTACTACCCACACTGCCTGAATGTCCCACAGTATGTTACTACCCACACTGCCTGAATGTCCTACAGTATGTTACTACCCATACTGCCTGAATGTTCTACAGTATGTTACTACCCATACTGCCTGAATGTCCTACAGTATGTTACTACCCATACTGCCTGAATGTCCTACAGTATGCTACTACCCACACTGCCTGAATGTCCTACAGTATGTTACTACCCATACTGCCTGAATGTTCTACAGTATGTTACCACCCATCCTGCATGAATGTCCTACAGTATGTTACTACCCATACTGCCTGAATGTCCTAGTATGTTACTACCCATACTGCCTGAATGTCCTACAGTATGTTACTACCCACACTGCCTGAATGTCCTACAGTATGTTACTACCCATACTGCCTGAATGTACTACAGTATGTTACTACCCACACTGCCTGAATGTCCTACAGTATGTTACTACCCATACTGCCTGAATGTCCTACAGTATGTTACTACCCACACTGCCTGAATGTCCTACAGTATGTTACTACCCATACTGCCTGAATGTCCTACAGTATGTTACTACCCACACTGCCTGAATGTCCTACAGTATGTTACTACCCACACTGCCTGAATGTTCTACAGTATGTTACTACCCATACTGCCTGAATGTCCTACAGTATGTTACTACCCACACTGCCTGAATGTCCTACAGTATGTTACTACCCATACTGCCTGAATGTCCTACAGTATGTTACTACCCACACTGCCTGAATGTCCTACAGTATGTAACTACCCATACTGCCTGAATGTCCTACAGTATGTTACTACCCATACTGCCTGAATGTCCTACAGTATGTTACCACCCATACTGCCTGAATGTCCTACAGTATGTTACTACCCACACTGTCTGAATGTCCTACAGTATGTTACTACCCATCCTGCCTGAATGTCCTACAGTATGTTACTACCCACACTGCCTGAATGTAATACAGTATGTTACTACCCATACTGCCTGAATGTCCTACAGTATGTTACTACCCATACTGCCTGAATGTCTTACAGTATGTTACTACCCACACTGCCTGAATGTCCTACAGTATGTTACTACCCATACTGCCTGAATGTCCTACAGTATGTTACTACCCACACTGCCTGAATGTCCTACAGTATGTTACTACCCACACTGCCTGAATGTCCCACAGTATGTTACTACCCACACTGCCTGAATGTCCTACAGTATGTTACTACCCACACTGCCTGAATGTCCCAAAGTATGTTACTACCCATACTGCCTGAATGTAATACAGTATGTTACTACCCATACTGCCTGAATGTCCTACAGTATGTTACTACCCACACTGCCTGAATGTCCTACAGTATGTTACTACCCACACTGCCTGAATGTCCTACAGTATGTTACCACCCATACTGCCTGAATGTCCTACAGTATGTTACTACCCACACTGCCTAAATGTCCTACAGTATGTTACTACCGATACTGCCTGAATGTCCTACAGTATGTTACTACCCACACTCCCTGAATGTCCTACAGTATGTTACTACCCATACTGCCTGAATGTCCTACAGTATGTTACTACCCATACTGCCTGAATGTTCTACAGTATGTTACCACCCATCCTGCCTGAATGTCCTACAGTATGTTACTACCCATACTGCCTGAATGTCCTAGTATGTTACTACCCATACTGCCTGAATGTCCTACAGTATGTTACTACCCACACTGCCTGAATGTCCTACAGTATGTTACTACCCATACTGCCTGAATGTCCTACAGTTTGTTACTACCCATACTGCCTGAATGTCCTACAGTATGTTACTACCCACACTGCCTGAATGTCCTACAGTATGTTACTACCCACACTGCCTGAATGTCCCACAGTATGTTACTACCCACACTGCCTGAATGTCCTACAGTATGTTACTACCCATACTGCCTGAATGTTCTACAGTATGTTACTACCCATACTGCCTGAATGTCCTACAGTATGTTACTACCCATACTGCCTGAATGTCCTACAGTATGCTACTACCCACACTGCCTGAATGTCCTACAGTATGTTACTACCCATACTGCCTGAATGTTCTACAGTATGTTACCACCCATCCTGCCTGAATGTCCTACAGTATGTTACTACCCATACTGCCTGAATGTCCTAGTATGTTACTACCCATACTGCCTGAATGTCCTACAGTATGTTACTACCCACACTGCCTGAATGTCCTACAGTATGTTACTACCCATACTGCCTGAATGTACTACAGTATGTTACTACCCACACTGCCTGAATGTCCTACAGTATGTTACTACCCATACTGCCTGAATGTCCTACAGTATGCTACTACCCATACTGCCTGAATGTCCTACAGTATGTTACTACCCATACTGCCTGAATGTCCTACAGTATGTTACTACCCACACTGCCTGAATGTCCTACAGTATGTTACTACCCATACTGCCTGAATGTCCTACAGTATGTTACTACCCACACTGCCTGAATGTCCTACAGTATGTTACTACCCACACTGCCTGAATGTTCTACAGTATGTTACTACCCATACTGCCTGAATGTCCTACAGTATGTTACTACCCACACTGCCTGAATGTCCTACAGTATGTTACTACCCATACTGCCTGAATGTCCTACAGTATGTTACTACCCACACTGCCTGAATGTCCTACAGTATGTTACTACCCATACTGCCTGAATGTCCTACAGTATGTTACTACCCATACTGCCTGAATGTCCTACAGTATGTTACCACCCATACTGCCTGAATGTCCTACAGTATGTTACTACCCACACTGTCTGAATGTCCTACAGTATGTTACTACCCATCCTGCCTGAATGTCCTACAGTATGTTACTACCCACACTGCCTGAATGTAATACAGTATGTTACTACCCATACTGCCTGAATGTCCTACAGTATGTTACTACCCATACTGCCTGAATGTCTTACAGTATGTTACTACCCACACTGCCTGAATGTCCTACAGTATGTTACTACCCATACTGCCTGAAAGTCCTACAGTATGTTACTACCCACACTGCCTGAATGTCCTACAGTATGTTACTACCCACACTGCCTGAATGTCCCACAGTATGTTACTACCCACACTGCCTGAATGTCCTACAGTATGTTACTACCCACACTGCCTGAATGTCCCACAGTATGTTACTACCCATACTGCCTGAATGTAATACAGTATGTTACTACCCATACTGCCTGAATGTCCTACAGTATGTTACTACCCACACTGCCTGAATGTCCTACAGTATGTTACTACCCACACTGCCTGAATGTCCTACAGTATGTTACCACCCATACTGCCTGAATGTCCTACAGTATGTTACTACCCACACTGCCTAAATGTCCTACAGTATGTTACTACCGATACTGCCTGAATGTCCTACAGTATGTTACTACCCACACTCCCTGAATGTCCTACAGTATGTTACTACCCATACTGCCTGAATGTCCTACAGTATGTTACTACCCACACTGTCTGAATGTCCTACAGTATGTTACTACCCATACTGCCTGAATGTCCTACAGTATGTTACTACCCACACTGCCTGAATGTCCTACAGTATGTTACTACCCACACTGCCTGAATGTCCCACAGTATGTTACTACCCACACTGCCTGAATGTCCTACAGTATGTTACTACCCACACTGCCTGAATGTCCCACAGTATGTTACTACCCATACTGCCTGAATGTAATACAGTATGTTACTACCCATACTGCCTGAATGTCCTACAGTATGTTACTACCCACACTGCCTGAATGTCCTACAGTATGTTACTACCCACACTGCCTGAATGTCCTACAGTATGTTACCACCCATACTGCCTGAATGTCCTACAGTATGTTACTACCCACACTGCCTAAATGTCCTACAGTATGTTACTACCGATACTGCCTGAATGTCCTACAGTATGTTACTACCCACACTCCCTGAATGTCCTACAGTATGTTACTACCCATACTGTCTGAATGTCCTACAGTATGTTACTACCCACACTGTCTGAATGTCCTACAGTATGTTACTACCCATACTGCCTGAATGTCCTACAGTATGTTACTACCCACACTGCCTGAATGTCCTACAGTATGTTACTACCCATACTGCCTGAATGTCCTACAGTATGTTACTACCCATACTGCCTGAATGTACTACAGTATGTTACTACCCACACTGCCTGAATGTCCTACAGTATGTTACTACCCATACTGCCTGAATGTCCTACAGTATGCTACTACCCATACTGCCTGAATGTCCTACAGTATGTTACTACCCATACTGCCTGAATGTCCTACAGTATGTTACTACCCACACTGCCTGAATGTCCTACAGTATGTTACTACCCATACTGCCTGAATGTCCTACAGTATGTTACTACCCACACTGCCTGAATGTCCTACAGTATGTTACTACCCACACTGCCTGAATGTTCTACAGTATGTTACTACCCATACTGCCTGAATGTCCTACAGTATGTTACTACCCACACTGCCTGAATGTCCTACAGTATGTTACTACCCATACTGCCTGAATGTCCTACAGTATGTTACTACCCACACTGCCTGAATGTCCTACAGTATGTTACTACCCATACTGCCTGAATGTCCTACAGTATGTTACTACCCATACTGCCTGAATGTCCTACAGTATGTTACCACCCATACTGCCTGAATGTCCTACAGTATGTTACTACCCACACTGTCTGAATGTCCTACAGTATGTTACTACCCATCCTGCCTGAATGTCCTACAGTATGTTACTACCCACACTGCCTGAATGTAATACAGTATGTTACTACCCATACTGCCTGAATGTCCTACAGTATGTTACTACCCATACTGCCTGAATGTCTTACAGTATGTTACTACCCACACTGCCTGAATGTCCTACAGTATGTTACTACCCATACTGCCTGAAAGTCCTACAGTATGTTACTACCCACACTGCCTGAATGTCCTACAGTATGTTACTACCCACACTGCCTGAATGTCCCACAGTATGTTACTACCCACACTGCCTGAATGTCCTACAGTATGTTACTACCCACACTGCCTGAATGTCCCACAGTATGTTACTACCCATACTGCCTGAATGTAATACAGTATGTTACTACCCATACTGCCTGAATGTCCTACAGTATGTTACTACCCACACTGCCTGAATGTCCTACAGTATGTTACTACCCACACTGCCTGAATGTCCTACAGTATGTTACCACCCATACTGCCTGAATGTCCTACAGTATGTTACTACCCACACTGCCTAAATGTCCTACAGTATGTTACTACCGATACTGCCTGAATGTCCTACAGTATGTTACTACCCACACTCCCTGAATGTCCTACAGTATGTTACTACCCATACTGCCTGAATGTCCTACAGTATGTTACTACCCACACTGTCTGAATGTCCTACAGTATGTTACTACCCATACTGCCTGAATGTCCTACAGTATGTTACTACCCACACTGCCTGAATGTCCTACAGTATGTTACTACCCATACTGCCTGAATGTAATACAGTATGTTACTACCCATACTGCCTGAATGTCCTACAGTATGTTACTACCCACACTGCCTGAATGTCCTACAGTATGTTACTACCCACACTGCCTGAATGTCCTACAGTATGTTACCACCCATACTGCCTGAATGTCCTACAGTATGTTACTACCCACACTGCCTAAATGTCCTACAGTATGTTACTACCGATACTGCCTGAATGTCCTACAGTATGTTACTACCCACACTCCCTGAATGTCCTACAGTATGTTACTACCCATACTGCCTGAATGTCCTACAGTATGTTACTACCCATACTGCCTGAATGTTCTACAGTATGTTACCACCCATCCTGCCTGAATGTCCTACAGTATGTTACTACCCATACTGCCTGAATGTCCTAGTATGTTACTACCCATACTGCCTGAATGTCCTACAGTATGTTACTACCCACACTGCCTGAATGTCCTACAGTATGTTACTACCCATACTGCCTGAATGTCCTACAGTTTGTTACTACCCATACTGCCTGAATGTCCTACAGTATGTTACTACCCACACTGCCTGAATGTCCTACAGTATGTTACTACCCACACTGCCTGAATGTCCCACAGTATGTTACTACCCACACTGCCTGAATGTCCTACAGTATGTTACTACCCATACTGCCTGAATGTCCTACAGTATGTTACTACCCATACTGCCTGAATGTCCTACAGTATGCTACTACCCACACTGCCTGAATGTCCTACAGTATGTTACTACCCATACTGCCTGAATGTTCTACAGTATGTTACCACCCATCCTGCCTGAATGTCCTACAGTATGTTACTACCCATACTGCCTGAATGTCCTAGTATGTTACTACCCATACTGCCTGAATGTCCTACAGTATGTTACTACCCACACTGCCTGAATGTCCTACAGTATGTTACTACCCATACTGCCTGAATGTACTACAGTATGTTACTACCCACACTGCCTGAATGTCCTACAGTATGTTACTACCCATACTGCCTGAATGTCCTACAGTATGCTACTACCCATACTGCCTGAATGTCCTACAGTATGTTACTACCCATACTGCCTGAATGTCCTACAGTATGCTACTACCCATACTGCCTGAATGTCCTACAGTATGTTACTACCCATACTGCCTGAATGTCCTACAGTATGTTACTACCCACACTGCCTGAATGTCCTACAGTATGTTACTACCCATACTGCCTGAATGTCCTACAGTATGTTACTACCCACACTGCCTGAATGTCCTACAGTATGTTACTACCCACACTGCCTGAATGTTCTACAGTATGTTACTACCCATACTGCCTGAATGTCCTACAGTATGTTACTACCCACACTGCCTGAATGTCCTACAGTATGTTACTACCCATACTGCCTGAATGTCCTACAGTATGTTACTACCCACACTGCCTGAATGTCCTACAGTATGTTACTACCCATACTGCCTGAATGTCCTACAGTATGTTACTACCCATACTGCCTGAATGTCCTACAGTATGTTACCACCCATACTGCCTGAATGTCCTACAGTATGTTACTACCCACACTGTCTGAATGTCCTACAGTATGTTACTACCCATCCTGCCTGAATGTCCTACAGTATGTTACTACCCACACTGCCTGAATGTAATACAGTATGTTACTACCCATACTGCCTGAATGTCCTACAGTATGTTACTACCCATACTGCCTGAATGTCTTACAGTATGTTACTACCCACACTGCCTGAATGTCCTACAGTATGTTACTACCCATACTGCCTGAAAGTCCTACAGTATGTTACTACCCACACTGCCTGAATGTCCTACAGTATGTTACTACCCACACTGCCTGAATGTCCCACAGTATGTTACTACCCACACTGCCTGAATGTCCTACAGTATGTTACTACCCACACTGCCTGAATGTCCCACAGTATGTTACTACCCATACTGCCTGAATGTAATACAGTATGTTACTACCCATACTGCCTGAATGTCCTACAGTATGTTACTACCCACACTGCCTGAATGTCCTACAGTATGTTACTACCCACACTGCCTGAATGTCCTACAGTATGTTACCACCCATACTGCCTGAATGTCCTACAGTATGTTACTACCCACACTGCCTAAATGTCCTACAGTATGTTACTACCGATACTGCCTGAATGTCCTACAGTATGTTACTACCCACACTCCCTGAATGTCCTACAGTATGTTACTACCCATACTGCCTGAATGTCCTACAGTATGTTACTACCCACACTGTCTGAATGTCCTACAGTATGTTACTACCCATACTGCCTGAATGTCCTACAGTATGTTACTACCCACACTGCCTGAATGTCCTACAGTATGTTACTACCCACACTGCCTGAATGTCCCACAGTATGTTACTACCCACACTGCCTGAATGTCCTACAGTATGTTACTACCCACACTGCCTGAATGTCCCACAGTATGTTACTACCCATACTGCCTGAATGTAATACAGTATGTTACTACCCATACTGCCTGAATGTCCTACAGTATGTTACTACCCACACTGCCTGAATGTCCTACAGTATGTTACTACCCACACTGCCTGAATGTCCTACAGTATGTTACAACCCATACTGCCTGAATGTCCTACAGTATGTTACTACCCACACTGCCTAAATGTCCTACAGTATGTTACTACCGATACTGCCTGAATGTCCTACAGTATGTTACTACCCACACTCCCTGAATGTCCTACAGTATGTTACTACCCATACTGTCTGAATGTCCTACAGTATGTTACTACCCACACTGTCTGAATGTCCTACAGTATGTTACTACCCATACTGCCTGAATGTCCTACAGTATGTTACTACCCACACTGCCTGAATGTCCTACAGTATGTTACTACCCATACTGCCTGAATGTCCTACAGTATGTTACTACCCATACTGCCTGAATGTACTACAGTATGTTACTACCCACACTGCCTGAATGTCCTACAGTATGTTACTACCCATACTGCCTGAATGTCCTACAGTATGCTACTACCCATACTGCCTGAATGTCCTACAGTATGTTACTACCCATACTGCCTGAATGTCCTACAGTATGTTACTACCCACACTGCCTGAATGTCCTACAGTATGTTACCACCCATACTGCCTGAATGTCCTACAGTATGTTACCACCCATACTGCCTGAATGTCCTACAGTATGTTACTACCCACACTGCCTAAATGTCCTACAGTATGTTACTACCGATACTGCCTGAATGTCCTACAGTATGTTACTACCCACACTCCCTGAATGTCCTACAGTATGTTACTACCCATACTGTCTGAATGTCCTACAGTATGTTACTACCCACACTGTCTGAATGTCCTACAGTATGTTACTACCCATACTGCCTGAATGTCCTACAGTATGTTACTACCCACACTGCCTGAATGTCCTACAGTATGTTACTACCCATACTGCCTGAATGTCCTACAGTATGTTACTACCCATACTGCCTGAATGTACTACAGTATGTTACTACCCACACTGCCTGAATGTCCTACAGTATGTTACTACCCATACTGCCTGAATGTCCTACAGTATGCTACTACCCATACTGCCTGAATGTCCTACAGTATGTTACTACCCATACTGCCTGAATGTCCTACAGTATGTTACTACCCACACTGCCTGAATGTCCTACAGTATGTTACTACCCATACTGCCTGAATGTCCTACAGTATGTTACTACCCACACTGCCTGAATGTCCTACAGTATGTTACTACCCACACTGCCTGAATGTTCTACAGTATGTTACTACCCATACTGCCTGAATGTCCTACAGTATGTTACTACCCACACTGCCTGAATGTCCTACAGTATGTTACTACCCATACTGCCTGAATGTCCTACAGTATGTTACTACCCACACTGCCTGAATGTCCTACAGTATGTTACTACCCATACTGCCTGAATGTCCTACAGTATGTTACTACCCATACTGCCTGAATGTCCTACAGTATGTTACCACCCATACTGCCTGAATGTCCTACAGTATGTTACTACCCACACTGTCTGAATGTCCTACAGTATGTTACTACCCATCCTGCCTGAATGTCCTACAGTATGTTACTACCCACACTGCCTGAATGTAATACAGTATGTTACTACCCATACTGCCTGAATGTCCTACAGTATGTTACTACCCATACTGCCTGAATGTCTTACAGTATGTTACTACCCACACTGCCTGAATGTCCTACAGTATGTTACTACCCATACTGCCTGAAAGTCCTACAGTATGTTACTACCCACACTGCCTGAATGTCCTACAGTATGTTACTACCCACACTGCCTGAATGTCCCACAGTATGTTACTACCCACACTGCCTGAATGTCCTACAGTATGTTACTACCCACACTGCCTGAATGTCCCACAGTATGTTACTACCCATACTGCCTGAATGTAATACAGTATGTTACTACCCATACTGCCTGAATGTCCTACAGTATGTTACTACCCACACTGCCTGAATGTCCTACAGTATGTTACTACCCACACTGCCTGAATGTCCTACAGTATGTTACCACCCATACTGCCTGAATGTCCTACAGTATGTTACTACCCACACTGCCTAAATGTCCTACAGTATGTTACTACCGATACTGCCTGAATGTCCTACAGTATGTTACTACCCACACTCCCTGAATGTCCTACAGTATGTTACTACCCATACTGCCTGAATGTCCTACAGTATGTTACTACCCACACTGTCTGAATGTCCTACAGTATGTTACTACCCATACTGCCTGAATGTCCTACAGTATGTTACTACCCACACTGCCTGAATGTCCTACAGTATGTTACTACCCATACTGCCTGAATGTAATACAGTATGTTACTACCCATACTGCCTGAATGTCCTACAGTATGTTACTACCCACACTGCCTGAATGTCCTACAGTATGTTACTACCCACACTGCCTGAATGTCCTACAGTATGTTACCACCCATACTGCCTGAATGTCCTACAGTATGTTACTACCCACACTGCCTAAATGTCCTACAGTATGTTACTACCGATACTGCCTGAATGTCCTACAGTATGTTACTACCCACACTCCCTGAATGTCCTACAGTATGTTACTACCCATACTGCCTGAATGTCCTACAGTATGTTACTACCCATACTGCCTGAATGTTCTACAGTATGTTACCACCCATCCTGCCTGAATGTCCTACAGTATGTTACTACCCATACTGCCTGAATGTCCTAGTATGTTACTACCCATACTGCCTGAATGTCCTACAGTATGTTACTACCCACACTGCCTGAATGTCCTACAGTATGTTACTACCCATACTGCCTGAATGTCCTACAGTTTGTTACTACCCATACTGCCTGAATGTCCTACAGTATGTTACTACCCACACTGCCTGAATGTCCTACAGTATGTTACTACCCACACTGCCTGAATGTCCCACAGTATGTTACTACCCACACTGCCTGAATGTCCTACAGTATGTTACTACCCATACTGCCTGAATGTCCTACAGTATGTTACTACCCATACTGCCTGAATGTCCTACAGTATGCTACTACCCACACTGCCTGAATGTCCTACAGTATGTTACTACCCATACTGCCTGAATGTTCTACAGTATGTTACCACCCATCCTGCCTGAATGTCCTACAGTATGTTACTACCCATACTGCCTGAATGTCCTAGTATGTTACTACCCATACTGCCTGAATGTCCTACAGTATGTTACTACCCACACTGCCTGAATGTCCTACAGTATGTTACTACCCATACTGCCTGAATGTACTACAGTATGTTACTACCCACACTGCCTGAATGTCCTACAGTATGTTACTACCCATACTGCCTGAATGTCCTACAGTATGCTACTACCCATACTGCCTGAATGTCCTACAGTATGTTACTACCCATACTGCCTGAATGTCCTACAGTATGCTACTACCCATACTGCCTGAATGTCCTACAGTATGTTACTACCCATACTGCCTGAATGTCCTACAGTATGTTACTACCCACACTGCCTGAATGTCCTACAGTATGTTACTACCCATACTGCCTGAATGTCCTACAGTATGTTACTACCCACACTGCCTGAATGTCCTACAGTATGTTACTACCCACACTGCCTGAATGTTCTACAGTATGTTACTACCCATACTGCCTGAATGTCCTACAGTATGTTACTACCCACACTGCCTGAATGTCCTACAGTATGTTACTACCCATACTGCCTGAATGTCCTACAGTATGTTACTACCCACACTGCCTGAATGTCCTACAGTATGTTACTACCCATACTGCCTGAATGTCCTACAGTATGTTACTACCCATACTGCCTGAATGTCCTACAGTATGTTACCACCCATACTGCCTGAATGTCCTACAGTATGTTACTACCCACACTGTCTGAATGTCCTACAGTATGTTACTACCCATCCTGCCTGAATGTCCTACAGTATGTTACTACCCACACTGCCTGAATGTAATACAGTATGTTACTACCCATACTGCCTGAATGTCCTACAGTATGTTACTACCCATACTGCCTGAATGTCTTACAGTATGTTACTACCCACACTGCCTGAATGTCCTACAGTATGTTACTACCCATACTGCCTGAAAGTCCTACAGTATGTTACTACCCACACTGCCTGAATGTCCTACAGTATGTTACTACCCACACTGCCTGAATGTCCCACAGTATGTTACTACCCACACTGCCTGAATGTCCTACAGTATGTTACTACCCACACTGCCTGAATGTCCCACAGTATGTTACTACCCATACTGCCTGAATGTAATACAGTATGTTACTACCCATACTGCCTGAATGTCCTACAGTATGTTACTACCCACACTGCCTGAATGTCCTACAGTATGTTACTACCCACACTGCCTGAATGTCCTACAGTATGTTACCACCCATACTGCCTGAATGTCCTACAGTATGTTACTACCCACACTGCCTAAATGTCCTACAGTATGTTACTACCGATACTGCCTGAATGTCCTACAGTATGTTACTACCCACACTCCCTGAATGTCCTACAGTATGTTACTACCCATACTGCCTGAATGTCCTACAGTATGTTACTACCCACACTGTCTGAATGTCCTACAGTATGTTACTACCCATACTGCCTGAATGTCCTACAGTATGTTACTACCCACACTGCCTGAATGTCCTACAGTATGTTACTACCCACACTGCCTGAATGTCCCACAGTATGTTACTACCCACACTGCCTGAATGTCCTACAGTATGTTACTACCCAACTGCCTGAAGCCCAGTTGTTACTACCCAACTGCCTGAATGTCCTACAGTATGTTACTACCCACACTGTCCTGATGTTACTGCCCACACTCCCTGAATGTCCTACAGTATGTTACTACCCATACTGCCTGAATGTCCTACAGTATGTTACTACCCACACTGCCTGAATGTCCTACAGTATGTTACTACCCATACTGCCTGAATGTCCTACAGTATGTTACTACCCACACTGCCTGAATGTCCTACAGTATGTTACTACCCACACTGCCTGAATGTCCCACAGTATGTTACTACCCACACTGCCTGAATGTCCTACAGTATGTTACTACCCACACTGCCTGAATGTCCCACAGTATGTTACTACCCATACTGCCTGAATGTAATACAGTATGTTACTACCCATACTGCCTGAATGTCCTACAGTATGTTACTACCCACACTGCCTGAATGTCCTACAGTATGTTACTACCCACACTGCCTGAATGTCCTACAGTATGTTACAACCCATACTGCCTGAATGTCCTACAGTATGTTACTACCCACACTGCCTAAATGTCCTACAGTATGTTACTACCGATACTGCCTGAATGTCCTACAGTATGTTACTACCCACACTCCCTGAATGTCCTACAGTATGTTACTACCCATACTGTCTGAATGTCCTACAGTATGTTACTACCCACACTGTCTGAATGTCCTACAGTATGTTACTACCCATACTGCCTGAATGTCCTACAGTATGTTACTACCCACACTGCCTGAATGTCCTACAGTATGTTACTACCCATACTGCCTGAATGTCCTACAGTATGTTACTACCCATACTGCCTGAATGTACTACAGTATGTTACTACCCACACTGCCTGAATGTCCTACAGTATGTTACTACCCATACTGCCTGAATGTCCTACAGTATGCTACTACCCATACTGCCTGAATGTCCTACAGTATGTTACTACCCATACTGCCTGAATGTCCTACAGTATGTTACTACCCACACTGCCTGAATGTCCTACAGTATGTTACTACCCATACTGCCTGAATGTCCTACAGTATGTTACTACCCACACTGCCTGAATGTCCTACAGTATGTTACTACCCACACTGCCTGAATGTTCTACAGTATGTTACTACCCATACTGCCTGAATGTCCTACAGTATGTTACTACCCACACTGCCTGAATGTCCTACAGTATGTTACTACCCATACTGCCTGAATGTCCTACAGTATGTTACTACCCACACTGCCTGAATGTCCTACAGTATGTTACTACCCATACTGCCTGAATGTCCTACAGTATGTTACTACCCATACTGCCTGAATGTCCTACAGTATGTTACCACCCATACTGCCTGAATGTCCTACAGTATGTTACTACCCACACTGTCTGAATGTCCTACAGTATGTTACTACCCATCCTGCCTGAATGTCCTACAGTATGTTACTACCCACACTGCCTGAATGTAATACAGTATGTTACTACCCATACTGCCTGAATGTCCTACAGTATGTTACTACCCATACTGCCTGAATGTCTTACAGTATGTTACTACCCACACTGCCTGAATGTCCTACAGTATGTTACTACCCATACTGCCTGAAAGTCCTACAGTATGTTACTACCCACACTGCCTGAATGTCCTACAGTATGTTACTACCCACACTGCCTGAATGTCCCACAGTATGTTACTACCCACACTGCCTGAATGTCCTACAGTATGTTACTACCCACACTGCCTGAATGTCCCACAGTATGTTACTACCCATACTGCCTGAATGTAATACAGTATGTTACTACCCATACTGCCTGAATGTCCTACAGTATGTTACTACCCACACTGCCTGAATGTCCTACAGTATGTTACTACCCACACTGCCTGAATGTCCTACAGTATGTTACCACCCATACTGCCTGAATGTCCTACAGTATGTTACTACCCACACTGCCTAAATGTCCTACAGTATGTTACTACCGATACTGCCTGAATGTCCTACAGTATGTTACTACCCACACTCCCTGAATGTCCTACAGTATGTTACTACCCATACTGCCTGAATGTCCTACAGTATGTTACTACCCACACTGTCTGAATGTCCTACAGTATGTTACTACCCATACTGCCTGAATGTCCTACAGTATGTTACTACCCACACTGCCTGAATGTCCTACAGTATGTTACTACCCACACTGCCTGAATGTCCCACAGTATGTTACTACCCACACTGCCTGAATGTCCTACAGTATGTTACTACCCACACTGCCTGAATGTCCCACAGTATGTTACTACCCATACTGCCTGAATGTAATACAGTATGTTACTACCCATACTGCCTGAATGTCCTACAGTATGTTACTACCCACACTGCCTGAATGTCCTACAGTATGTTACTACCCACACTGCCTGAATGTCCTACAGTATGTTACCACCCATACTGCCTGAATGTCCTACAGTATGTTACTACCCACACTGCCTAAATGTCCTACAGTATGTTACTACCGATACTGCCTGAATGTCCTACAGTATGTTACTACCCACACTCCCTGAATGTCCTACAGTATGTTACTACCCATACTGTCTGAATGTCCTACAGTATGTTACTACCCACACTGTCTGAATGTCCTACAGTATGTTACTACCCATACTGCCTGAATGTCCTACAGTATGTTACTACCCACACTGCCTGAATGTCCTACAGTATGTTACTACCCATACTGCCTGAATGTCCTACAGTATGTTACTACCCATACTGCCTGAATGTCCTACAGTATGTTACTACCCACACTGCCTGCATGTCCTACAGTATGTTACTACCCACACTGCCTGAATGTCCTACAGTATGTTACTACCCATACTGCCTGAATGTCCTACAGTATGTTACTACCCACACTGTCTGAATGTCCTACAGTATGTTACTACCCATACTGCCTGAATGTCCTACAGTATGTTACTACCCATACTGCCTGAATGTCCTACAGTATGTTACCACCCATACTGCCTGAATGTCCTACAGTATGTTACTACCCACACTGCCTGAATGTCCTACAGTATGTTACTACCCACACTGCCTGAATGTCCTACAGTATGTTACTATCCATACTGCCTGAATGTCCTACAGTATGTTACTACCCATACTGCCTGAATGTCCTACAGTATGTTACTACCCACACTGCCTGAATGTCCTACAGTATGTTACTACCCATACTGCCTGAATGTCCTACAGTATGTTACTACCCATACTGCCTGAATGTCCTACAGTATGTTACTACCCACACTGCCTGAATGTCCTACAGTATGTTACTAACCACACTGCCTGAATGTCCTACAGTATGTTACTACCCATACTGCCTGAATGTCCTACAGTATGTTACTACCCATACTGCCTGAATGTCCTACAGTATGTTACTACCCACACTGCCTGAATGTCCTACAGTATGTTACTACCCATACTGCCTGAATGTCCTACAGTATGTTACTACCCACACTGCCTGAATGTCCTACAGTATGTTACTACCCATACTGCCTGAATGTTCTACAGTATGTTACTACCCACACTGCCTGAATGTCCTACAGTATGTTACTACCCATACTGCCTGAATGTCCTACAGTATGTTACTACCCACACTGCCTGAATGTCCTACAGTATGTTACTACCCACACTGCCTGAATGTCCTACAGTATGTTACTACCCACACTGCCTGAATGTCCCACAGTATGTTACTACCCACACTGCCTGAATGTCCTACAGTATGTTACTACCCATACTGCCTGAATGTTCTACAGTATGTTACTACCCATACTGCCTGAATGTCCTACAGTATGTTACTACCCATACTGCCTGAATGTCCTACAATATGCTACTACCCACACTGCCTGAATGTCCTACAGTATGTTACTACCCATACTGCCTGAATGTTCTACAGTATGTTACTACCCATACTGCCTGAATGTCCTACAGTATGCTACTACCCATACTGCCTGAATGTCCTACAGTATGTTACTACCCATACTGCCTGAATGTCCTACAGTATGTTACTACCCACACTGCCTGAATGTCCTACAGTATGTTACTACCCATACTGCCTGAATGTCCTACAGTATGTTACTACCCATACTGCCTGAATGTCCTACAGTATGTTACTACCCATACTGCCTGAATGTCCTACAGTATGTTACTACCCACACTGCCTGAATGTCCTACAGTATGTTACTACCCACACTGCCTGAATGTTCTACAGTATGTTACTACCCATACTGCCTGAATGTCCTACAGTATGTTACTACCCACACTGCCTGAATGTCCTACAGTATGTTACTACCCATACTGCCTGAATGTCCTACAGTATGTTACTACCCACACTGCCTGAATGTCCTACAGTATGTTACTACCCATACTGCCTGAATGTCCTACAGTATGTTACTACCCATACTGCCTGAATGTCCTACAGTATGTTACCACCCATACTGCCTGAATGTCCTACAGTATGTTACTACCCACACTGTCTGAATGTCCTACAGTATGTTACTACCCATCCTGCCTGAATGTCCTACAGTATGTTACTACCCACACTGCCTGAATGTAATACAGTATGTTACTACCCATACTGCCTGAATGTCCTACAGTATGTTACTACCCATACTGCCTGAATGTCTTACAGTATGTTACTACCCACACTGCCTGAATGTCCTACAGTATGTTACTACCCATACTGCCTGAATGTCCTACAGTATGTTACTACCCACACTGCCTGAATGTCCTACAGTATGTTACTACCCACACTGCCTGAATGTCCCACAGTATGTTACTACCCACACTGCCTGAATGTCCTACAGTATGTTACTACCCACACTGCCTGAATGTCCCACAGTATGTTACTACCCATACTGCCTGAATGTAATACAGTATGTTACTACCCATACTGCCTGAATGTCCTACAGTATGTTACTACCCACACTGCCTGAATGTCCTACAGTATGTTACTACCCACACTGCCTGAATGTCCTACAGTATGTTACCACCCATACTGCCTGAATGTCCTACAGTATGTTACTACCCACACTGCCTAAATGTCCTACAGTATGTTACTACCGATACTGCCTGAATGTCCTACAGTATGTTACTACCCACACTCCCTGAATGTCCTACAGTATGTTACTACCCATACTGCCTGAATGTCCTACAGTATGTTACTACCCATACTGCCTGAATGTCCTACAGTATGTTACCACCCATCCTGCCTGAATGTCCTACAGTATGTTACTGACCATACTGCCTGAATGTCCTAGTATGTTACTACCCATACTGCCTGAATGTCCTACAGTATGTTACTACCCACACTGCCTGAATGTCCTACAGTATGTTACTACCCATACTGCCTGAATGCCCTACAGTTTGTTACTACCCATACTGCCTGAATGTCCTACAGTATGTTACTACCCACACTGCCTGAATGTCCTACAGTATGTTACTACCCACACTGCCTGAATGTCCCACAGTATGTTACTACCCACACTGCCTGAATGTCCTAAAGTATGTTACTACCCATACTGCCTGAATGTTCTACAGTATGTTACTACCCATACTGCCTGAATGTCCTACAGTATGTTACTACCCATACTGCCTGAATGTCCTACAGTATGCTACTACCCACACTGCCTGAATGTCCTACAGTATGTTACTACCCATACTGCCTGAATGTTCTACAGTATGTTACCACCCATCCTGCCTGAATGTCCTACAGTATGTTACTACCCATACTGCCTGAATGTCCTAGTATGTTACTACCCATACTGCCTGAATGTCCTACAGTATGTTACTACCCACACTGCCTGAATGTCCTACAGTATGTTACTACCCATACTGCCTGAATGTACTACAGTATGTTACTACCCACACTGCCTGAATGTCCTACAGTATGTTACTACCCATACTGCCTGAATGTCCTACAGTATGTTACTACCCATACTGCCTGAATGTCCTACAGTATGTTACTACCCATACTGCCTGAATGTCCTACAGTATGTTACTACCCACACTGCCTGAATGTCCTACAGTATGTTACTACCCATACTGCCTGAATGTCCTACAGTATGTTACTACCCACACTGCCTGAATGTCCTACAGTATGTTACTACCCACACTGCCTGAATGTCCTACAGTATGTTACTACCCATACTGCCTGAATGTCCTACAGTATGTTACTACCCACACTGCCTGAATGTCCTACAGTATGTTACTACCCATACTGCCTGAATGTCCTACAGTATGTTACTTCCCATACTGCCTGAATGTCCTACAGTATGTTACCACCCATACTGCCTGAATGTCCTACAGTATGTTACTACCCACACTGTCTGAATGTCCTACAGTATGTTACTACCCATCCTGCCTTAATGTCCTACAGTATGTTACTACCCACACTGCCTGAATGTAATACAGTATGTTACTACCCATACTGCCTGAATGTCCTACAGTATGTTACTACCCATACTGCCTGAATGTCTTACAGTATGTTACTACCCACACTGCCTGAATGTCCTACAGTATGTTACTACCCATACTGCCTGAATGTCCTACAGTATGTTACTACCCACACTGCCTGAATGTCCTACAGTATGTTACTACCCACACTGCCTGAATGTCCCACAGTATGTTACTACCCACACTGCCTGAATGTCCTACAGTATGTTACTACCCACACTGCCTGAATGTTCTACAGTATGTTACTACCCATACTGCCTGAATGTCCTACAGTATGTTACTACCCACACTGCCTGAATGTCCTACAGTATGTTACTACCCATACTGCCTGAATGTCCTACAGTATGTTACTACCCACACTGCCTGAATGTCCTACAGTATGTTACTACCCATACTGCCTGAATGTCCTACAGTATGTTACTACCCATACTGCCTGAATGTCCTACAGTATGTTACCACCCATACTGCCTGAATGTCCTACAGTATGTTACTACCCACACTGCCTGAATGTCCTACAGTATGTTACTACCCATACTGCCTGAATGTCCTACAGTATGTTACTACCCACACTGCCTGAATGTCCTACAGTATGTTACTACCCATACTGCCTGAATGTCCTACAGTATGTTACTACCCATACTGCCTGAATGTCCTACAGTATGTTACCACCCATACTGCCTGAATGTCCTACAGTATGTTACTACCCACACTGTCTGAATGTCCTACAGTATGTTACTACCCATCCTGCCTGAATGTCCTACAGTATGTTACTACCCACACTGCCTGAATGTAATACAGTATGTTACTACCCATACTGCCTGAATGTCCTACAGTATGTTACTACCCATACTGCCTGAATGTCTTACAGTATGTTACTACCCACACTGCCTGAATGTCCTACAGTATGTTACTACCCATACTGCCTGAATGTCCTACAGTATGTTACTACCCACACTGCCTGAATGTCCTACAGTATGTTACTACCCACACTGCCTGAATGTCCCACAGTATGTTACTACCCACACTGCCTGAATGTCCTACAGTATGTTACTACCCACACTGCCTGAATGTTCTACAGTATGTTACTACCCACACTGCCTGAATGTCCTACAGTATGTTACTACCCATACTGCCTGAATGTCCTACAGTATGTTACTACCCACACTGCCTGAATGTCCTACAGTATGTTACTACCCACACTGCCTGAATGTCCTACAGTATGTTACTACCCACACTGCCTGAATGTCCCACAGTATGTTACTACCCACACTGCCTGAATGTCCTACAGTATGTTACTACCCATACTGCCTGAATGTTCTACAGTATGTTACTACCCATACTGCCTGAATGTCCTACAGTATGTTACTACCCATACTGCCTGAATGTCCTACAGTATGCTACTACCCACACTGCCTGAATGTCCTACAGTATGTTACTACCCATACTGCCTGAATGTTCTACAGTATGTTACTACCCATACTGCCTGAATGTCCTACAGTATGCTACTACCCATACTGCCTGAATGTCCTACAGTATGTTACTACCCATACTGCCTGAATGTCCTACAGTATGTTACTACCCACACTGCCTGAATGTCCTACAGTATGTTACTACCCATACTGCCTGAATGTCCTACAGTATGTTACTACCCATACTGCCTGAATGTCCTACAGTATGTTACTACCCATACTGCCTGAATGTCCTACAGTATGTTACTACCCACACTGCCTGAATGTCCTACAGTATGTTACTACCCACACTGCCTGAATGTTCTACAGTATGTTACTACCCATACTGCCTGAATGTCCTACAGTATGTTACTACCCACACTGCCTGAATGTCCTACAGTATGTTACTACCCATACTGCCTGAATGTCCTACAGTATGTTACTACCCACACTGCCTGAATGTCCTACAGTATGTTACTACCCATACTGCCTGAATGTCCTACAGTATGTTACTACCCATACTGCCTGAATGTCCTACAGTATGTTACCACCCATACTGCCTGAATGTCCTACAGTATGTTACTACCCACACTGTCTGAATGTCCTACAGTATGTTACTACCCATCCTGCCTGAATGTCCTACAGTATGTTACTACCCACACTGCCTGAATGTAATACAGTATGTTACTACCCATACTGCCTGAATGTCCTACAGTATGTTACTACCCATACTGCCTGAATGTCTTACAGTATGTTACTACCCACACTGCCTGAATGTCCTACAGTATGTTACTACCCATACTGCCTGAATGTCCTACAGTATGTTACTACCCACACTGCCTGAATGTCCTACAGTATGTTACTACCCACACTGCCTGAATGTCCCACAGTATGTTACTACCCACACTGCCTGAATGTCCTACAGTATGTTACTACCCACACTGCCTGAATGTCCCACAGTATGTTACTACCCATACTGCCTGAATGTAATACAGTATGTTACTACCCATACTGCCTGAATGTCCTACAGTATGTTACTACCCACACTGCCTGAATGTCCTACAGTATGTTACTACCCACACTGCTTGAATGTCCTACAGTATGTTACCACCCATACTGCCTGAATGTCCTACAGTATGTTACTACCCACACTGCCTAAATGTCCTACAGTATGTTACTACCGATACTGCCTGAATGTCCTACAGTATGTTACTACCCACACTCCCTGAATGTCCTACAGTATGTTACTATCCATACTGCCTGAATGTCCTACAGTATGTTACTACCCATACTGCCTGAATGTTCTACAGTATGTTACCACCCATCCTGCCTGAATGTCCTACAGTATGTTACTGACCATACTGCCTGAATGTCCTAGTATGTTACTACCCATACTGCCTGAATGTCCTACAGTATGTTACTACCCACACTGCCTGAATGTCCTACAGTATGTTACTACCCATACTGCCTGAATGTCCTACAGTTTGTTACTACCCATACTGCCTGAATGTCCTACAGTATGTTACTACCCACACTGCCTGAATGTCCTACAGTATGTTACTACCCACACTGCCTGAATGTCCCACAGTATGTTACTACCCACACTGCCTGAATGTCCTAAAGTATGTTACTACCCATACTGCCTGAATGTTCTACAGTATGTTACTACCCATACTGCCTGAATGTCCTACAGTATGTTACTACCCATACTGCCTGAATGTCCTACAGTATGCTACTACCCACACTGCCTGAATGTCCTACAGTATGTTACTACCCATACTGCCTGAATGTTCTACAGTATGTTACCACCCATCCTGCCTGAATGTCCTACAGTATGTTACTACCCATACTGCCTGAATGTCCTAGTATGTTACTACCCATACTGCCTGAATGTCCTACAGTATGTTACTACCCACACTGCCTGAATGTCCTACAGTATGTTACTACCCACACTGCCTGAATGTCCCACAGTATGTTACTACCCATACTGCCTGAATGTAATACGGTATGTTACTACCCATACTGCCTGAATGTCCTACAGTATGTTACTACCCACACTGCCTGAATGTCCTACAGTATGTTACTACCCACACTGCCTGAATGTCCTACAGTATGTTACCACCCATACTGCCTGAATGTCCTACAGTATGTTACTACCCACACTGCCTAAATGTCCTACAGTATGTTACTACCGATACTGCCTGAATGTCCTACAGTATGTTACTACCCACACTCCCTGAATGTCCTACAGTATGTTACTACCCATACTGCCTGAATGTCCTACAGTATGTTACTACCCATACTGCCTGAATGTTCTACAGTATGTTACCACCCATCCTGCCTGAATGTCCTACAGTATGTTACTGACCATACTGCCTGAATGTCCTAGTATGTTACTACCCATACTGCCTGAATGTCCTACAGTATGTTACTACCCACACTGCCTGAATGTCCTACAGTATGTTACTACCCATACTGCCTGAATGTCCTACAGTTTGTTACTACCCATACTGCCTGAATGTCCTACAGTATGTTACTACCCACACTGCCTGAATGTCCTACAGTATGTTACTACCCACACTGCCTGAATGTCCCACAGTATGTTACTACCCACACTGCCTGAATGTCCTAAAGTATGTTACTACCCATACTGCCTGAATGTTCTACAGTATGTTACTACCCATACTGCCTGAATGTCCTACAGTATGTTACTACCCATACTGCCTGAATGTCCTACAGTATGCTACTACCCACACTGCCTGAATGTCCTACAGTATGTTACTACCCATACTGCCTGAATGTTCTACAGTATGTTACCACCCATCCTGCCAGAATGTCCTACAGTATGTTACTACCCATACTGCCTGAATGTCCTAGTATGTTACTACCCATACTGCCTGAATGTCCTACAGTATGTTACTACCCACACTGCCTGAATGTCCTACAGTATGTTACTACCCATACTGCCTGAATGTACTACAGTATGTTACTACCCACACTGCCTGAATGTCCTACAGTATGTTACTACCCATACTGCCTGAATGTCCTACAGTATGCTACTACCCATACTGCCTGAATGTCCTACAGTATGTTACTACCCATACTGCCTGAATGTCCTACAGTATGTTACTACCCACACTGCCTGAATGTCCTACAGTATGTTACTACCCATACTGCCTGAATGTCCTACAGTATGTTACTACCCACACTGCCTGAATGTCCTACAGTATGTTACTACCCACACTGCCTGAATGTTCTACAGTATGTTACTACCCATACTGCCTGAATGTCCTACAGTATGTTACTACCCACACTGCCTGAATGTCCTACAGTATGTTACTACCCATACTGCCTGAATGTCCTACAGTATGTTACTACCCACACTGCCTGAATGTCCTACAGTATGTTACTACCCATACTGCCTGAATGTCCTACAGTATGTTACTACCCATACTGCCTGAATGTCCTACAGTATGTTACCACCCATACTGCCTGAATGTTCTACAGTATGTTACTACCCACACTGTCTGAATGTCCTACAGTATGTTACTACCCATCCTGCCTGAATGTCCTACAGTATGTTACTACCCACACTGCCTGAATGTAATACAGTATGTTACTACCCATACTGCCTGAATGTCCTACAGTATGTTACTACCCATACTGCCTGAATGTCTTACAGTATGTTACTACCCACACTGCCTGAATGTCCTACAGTATGTTACTACCCATACTGCCTGAATGTCCTACAGTATGTTACTACCCACACTGCCTGAATGTCCTACAGTATGTTACTACCCACACTGCCTGAATGTCCTACAGTATGTTACTACCCACACTGCCTAAATGTCCTACAGTATGTTACCACCCATACTGCCTGAATGTCCTACAGTATGTTACTACCCACACTGCCTAAATGTCCTACAGTATGTTACTACCGATACTGCCTGAATGTCCTACAGTATGTTACTACCCACACTCCCTGAATGTCCTACAGTATGTTACTACCCATACTGCCTGAATGTCCTACAGTATGTTACTACCCACACTGTCTGAATGTCCTACAGTATGTTACTACCCATACTGCCTGAATGTCCTACAGTATGTTACTACCCACACTGCCTGAATGTCCTACAGTATGTTACTACCCATACTGCCTGAATGTCCTACAGTATGTTACTACCCATACTGCCTGAATGTCCTACAGTATGTTACTACCCATACTGCCTGAATGTCCTACAGTATGTTACCACCCATACTGCCTGAATGTCCTACAGTATGTTACTACCCACACTGCCTGAATGTCCTACAGTATGTTACTACCCACACTGCCTGAATGTCCTACAGTATGTTACTATCCATACTGCCTGAATGTCCTACAGTATGTTACTACCCATACTGCCTGAATGTCCTACAGTATGTTACTACCCACACTGCCTGAATGTCCTACAGTATGTTACTACCCATACTGCCTGAATGTCCTACAGTATGTTACTACCCATACTGCCTGAATGTCCTACAGTATGTTACTACCCACACTGCCTGAATGTCCTACAGTATGTTACTACCCACACTGCCTGAATGTCCTACAGTATGTTACTACCCATACTGCCTGAATGTCCTACAGTATGTTACTACCCATACTGCCTGAATGTCCTACAGTATGTTACTACCCACACTGCCTGAATGTCCTACAGTATGTTACTACCCACACTGCCTGAATGTCCTACAGTATGTTACTACCCATACTGCCTGAATGTTCTACAGTATGTTACTACCCACACTGCCTGAATGTCCTACAGTATGTTACTACCCATACTGCCTGAATGTCCTACAGTATGTTACTACCCACACTGCCTGAATGTCCTACAGTATGTTACTACCCACACTGCCTGAATGTCCTACAGTATGTTACCACCCATACTGCCTGAATATCCTACAGTATGTTACTACCCATACTGCCTGAATGTTCTACAGTATGTTACTACCCATACTGACTGAATGTCCTACAGTATGTTACTACCCATACTGCCTGAATGTCCTACAGTATGTTACCACCCACACTGCCTGAATGTCCTACAGTATGTTACTACCCACACTGCCTGAATGTCCTACAGTATGTTACTACCCATCCTGCCTGAATGTCCTACAGTATGTTACTACCCACACTGCCTGAATGTCCTACAGTATGTTACTACCCATACTGCCTGAATGTACTACAGTATGTTACTACCCACACTGCCTGAATGTCCTACAGTATGTTACTACCCATACTGCCTGAATGTCCTACAGTATGTTACTACCCATACTGCCTGAATGTCCTACAGTATGTTACTACCCATACTGCCTGAATGTACTACAGTATGTTACTACCCACACTGCCTGAATGTCCTACAGTATGTTACTACCCACACTGCCTGAATGTCCTACAGTATGTTACTACCCACACTGCCTGAATGTCCTACAGGATGTTACTACCCATACTGCCTGAATGTCCTACAGTATGTTACTACCCATACTGCCTGAATGTACTACAGTATGTTACTTCCCACACTGCCTGAATGTCCTACAGTATGTTACTACCCACACTGCCTGAATGTCCTACAGTATGTTACTACCCACACTGCCTGAATGTCCTACAGTATGTTACTACCCATACTGCCTGAATGTCCTACAGTATGTTACCAACCATACTGCCTGAATGTCCTACAGTATGTTACTACCCATACTGCCTGAATGTCTACAGTATGTTACTACCCACACTGCCTGAATGTCCTACAGCATGTTACCACCCATACTGCCTGAATGTCCTACAGTATGTTACCACCCATACTGCCTGAATGTACGACAGTATGTTACTACCCACACTGCCTGAATGTCCTACAGTATGTTACTACCCACACTGCCTGAATGTCCTACAGTATGTTACTACCCACACTGCCTGAATGTCCTACAGCATGTTACTACCCATACTGCCTGAATGTCCTACAGTATGTTACTACCCATACTGCCTGAATGTCTACAGTATGTTACTACCCACACTGCCTGAATGTCCTACAGTATGTTACTACCCACACTGCCTGAATGTCCTACAGTATGCTACTACCCATACTGCCTGAATGTCCTACAGGATGTTACCACCCACACTGCCTGAATGTCCTACAGTATGTTACTACCCACACTGCCTGAATGTCCTACAGTATGTTACTACCCACACTGCCTGAATGTCCTACAGTATGCTACTACCCATACTGCCTGAATGTACTACAGTATGTTACTACCCACACTGCCTGAATGTCCTACAGTATGTTACTACCCATACTGCCTGAATGTCCTACAGTATGTTACTACCCACACTGCCTGAATGTCCTACAGTATGTTACTACCCATACTGCCTGAATGTCCTACAGTATGTTACTACCCATACTGCCTGAATGTCCTACAGTATGTTACTACCCACACTGCCTGAATGTCCTACAGTATGTTACTACCCACACTGCCTGAATGTCCTACAGTATGTTACTACCCATACTGCCTGAATGTTCTACAGTATGTTACTACCCACACTGCCTGAATGTCCTACAGTATGTTACCACCCATACTGCCTGAATATCCTACAGTATGTTACTACCCATACTGCCTGAATGTTCTACAGTATGTTACTACCCATACTGACTGAATGTCCTACAGTATGTTACTACCCATACTGCCTGAATGTCCTACAGTATGTTACCACCCACACTGCCTGAATGTCCTACAGTATGTTACTACCCACACTGCCTGAATGTCCTACAGTATGTTACTACCCATCCTGCCTGAATGTCCTACAGTATGTTACTACCCACACTGCCTGAATGTCCTACAGTATGTTACTACCCATACTGCCTGAATGTACTACAGTATGTTACTACCCACACTGCCTGAATGTCCTACAGTATGTTACTACCCATACTGCCTGAATGTTCTACAGTATGTTACTACCCATACTGACTGAATGTCCTACAGTATGTTACTACCCATACTGCCTGAATGTCCTACAGTATGTTACCACCCACACTGCCTGAATGTCCTACAGTATGTTACTACCCACACTGCCTGAATGTCCTACAGTATGTTACTACCCATCCTGCCTGAATGTCCTACAGTATGTTACTACCCACACTGCCTGAATGTCCTACAGTATGTTACTACCCATACTGCCTGAATGTACTACAGTATGTTACTACCCACACTGCCTGAATGTCCTACAGTATGTTACTACCCATACTGCCTGAATGTCCTACAGTATGTTACTACCCATACTGCCTGAATGTCCTACAGTATGTTACTACCCATACTGCCTGAATGTACTACAGTATGTTACTACCCACACTGCCTGAATGTCCTACAGTATGTTACTACCCACACTGCCTGAATGTCCTACAGTATGTTACTACCCACACTGCCTGAATGTCCTACAGCATGTTACTACCCATACTGCCTGAATGTCCTACAGTATGTTACTACCCATACTGCCTGAATGTACTACAGTATGTTACTACCCACACTGCCTGAATGTCCTACAGTATGTTACTACCCACACTGCCTGAATGTCCTACAGTATGTTACTACCCACACTGCCTGAATGTCCTACAGTATGTTACTACCCATACTGCCTGAATGTCCTACAGTATGTTACCACCCATACTGCCTGAATGTCCTACAGTATGTTACTACCCATACTGCCTGAATGTCTACAGTATGTTACTACCCACACTGCCTGAATGTCCTACAGCATGTTACCACCCATACTGCCTGAATGTCCTACAGTATGTTACCACCCATACTGCCTGAATGTACGACAGTATGTTACTACCCACACTGCCTGAATGTCCTACAGTATGTTACTACCCACACTGCCTGAATGTCCTACAGTATGTTACTACCCACACTGCCTGAATGTCCTACAGCATGTTACTACCCATACTGCCTGAATGTCCTACAGTATGTTACTACCCATACTGCCTGAATGTCTACAGTATGTTACTACCCACACTGCCTGAATGTCCTACAGTATGTTACTACCCACACTGCCTGAATGTCCTACAGTATGCTACTACCCATACTGCCTGAATGTCCTACAGGATGTTACCACCCACACTGCCTGAATGTCCTACAGTATGTTACTACCCACACTGCCTGAATGTCCTACAGTATGTTACTACCCACACTGCCTGAATGTCCTACAGTATGCTACTACCCATACTGCCTGAATGTACTACAGTATGTTACTACCCACACTGCCTGAATGTCCTACAGTATGTTACTACCCATACTGCCTGAATGTCCTACAGTATGTTACTACCCACACTGCCTGAATGTCCTACAGTATGTTACTACCCACACTGCCTGAATGTCCTACAGTATGTTACCACCCACACTGCCTGAATGTCCTACAGTATGTTACTACCCACACTGCCTGAATGTCCTACAGTATGTTACTACCCATACTGCCTGAATGTCCTACAGTATGTTACTACCCACACTGCCTGAATGTCCTACAGTATGTTACTACCCACACTGCCTGAATGTCCTACAGTATGTTACCACCCATACTGCCTGAATGTCCTACAGTATGTTACTACCCACAATGCCTGAATGTCCTACAGTATGTTACTACCCACACTGCCTGAATGTCCCACAGTATGTTACTACCCATACTGCCTGAATGTAATACAGTATGTTACTACCCATACTGCCTCAATGTCCTACAGTATGTTACTACCCACACTGCCTGAATGTCCTACAGTATGTTACTACCCACACTGCCTGAATGTCCTACAGTATGTTACCACCCATACTGCCTGAATGTCCTACAGTATGTTACTACCCATACTGCCTGAATGTCCTACAGTATGTTACTACCAATACTGCCTGAATGTCCTACAGTATGTTACTACCCACACTGCCTGAATGTCCTACAGTATGTTACTACCCATACTGCCTGAATGTCCTACAGTATGTTACTACCCACACTGTCTGAATGTCCTACAGTATGTTACTACCCATACTGCCTGAATGTCCTACAGTATGTTACTACCCACACTGCCTGAATGTCCTACAGTTTGTTACTACCCATACTGCCTGAATGTCCTACAGTATGTTACTACCCATACTGCCTGAATGTCCTACAGTATGTTACTACCCACACTGCCTGAATGTCCTACAGTATGTTACTACCCACACTGCCTGAATGTCCGACAGTATGTTACTACCCATACTGCCTGAATGTCCTACAGTATGTTACTACCCACACTGTCTGAATGTCCTACAGTATGTTACTACCCATACTGCCTGAATGTCCTACAGTATGTTACTACCCATACTGCCTGAATGTCCTACAGTATGTTACCACCCATACTGCCTGAATGTCCTACAGTATGTTACTACCCACACTGCCTGAATGTCCTACAGTATGTTACTACCCACACTGCCTGAATGTCCTACAGTATGTTACTACCCACACTGCCTGAATGTCCTACAGTATGTTACTACCCATACTGCCTGAATGTCCTACAGTATGTTACTACCCACACTGCCTGAATGTCCTACAGTATGTTACTACCCACACTGCCTGAATGTCCTACAGTATGTTACTACCCATACTGCCTGAATGTCCTACAGTATGTTACTACCCATACTGCCTGAATGTCCTACAGTATGTTACTACCCACACTGCCTGAATGTCCTACAGTATGTTACTACCCACACTGCCTGAATGTCCTACAGTATGTTACTACCCATACTGCCTGCATGTTCTACAGTATGTTACTACCCACACTGCCTGAATGTCCTACAGTATGTTACTACCCATACTGCCTGAATGTCCTACAGTATGTTACTACCCACACTGCCTGAATGTCCTACAGTATGTTACTACCCACACTGCCTGAATGTCCTACAGTATGTTACCACCCATACTGCCTGAATGTCCTACAGTATGTTACTACCCATACTGCCTGAATGTCCTACAGTATGTTACTACCCATACTGCCTGAATGTCCTACAGTATGTTACTACCCATACTGCCTGAATGTCCTACAGTATGTTACCACCCACACTGCCTGAATGTCCTACAGTATGTTACTACCCACACTGCCTGAATGTCCTACAGTATGTTACTACCCATCCTGCCTGAATGTCCTACAGTATGTTACTACCCACACTGCCTGAATGTCCTACAGTATGTTACTACCCATACTGCCTGAATGTACTACAGTATGTTACTACCCACACTGCCTGAATGTCCTACAGTATGTTACTACCCATACTGCCTGAATGTCCTACAGTATGTTACTACCCATACTGCCTGAATGTCCTACAGTATGTTACTACCCATACTGCCTGAATGTACTACAGTATGTTACTACCCACACTGCCTGAATGTCCTACAGTATGTTACTACCCACACTGCCTGAATATCCTACAGTATGTTACTACCCACACTGCCTGAATGTCCTACAGCATGTTACTACCCATACTGCCTGAATGTCCTACAGTATGTTACTACCCATACTGCCTGAATGTACTACAGTATGTTACTACCCACACTGCCTGAATGTCCTACAGTATGTTACTACCCACACTGCCTGAATGTCCTACAGTATGCTACTACCCATACTGCCTGAATGTCCTACAGTATGTTACCACCCACACTGCCTGAATGTCCTACAGTATGTTACTACCCACACTGCCTGAATGTCCTACAGTATGTTACTACCCACACTGCCTGAATGTCCTACAGTATGCTACTACCCATACTGCCTGAATGTACTACAGTATGTTACTACCCACACTGCCTGAATGTCCTACAGTATGTTACTACCCATACTGCCTGAATGTCCTACAGTATGTTACTACCCACACTGCCTGAATGTCCTACAGTATGTTACTGCCCACACTGCCTGAATGTCCTACAGTATGTTAACACTCACACTGCCTGAATGTCCTACAGTATGTTACTACCCACACTGCCTGAATGTCCTACAGTATGTTACTACCCATCCTGCCTGAATGTTCTACAGTATGTTACTACCCACACTCCCTGAATGTCCTACAGTATGTTACTACCCACACTGCCTGAATATCCTACAGTATGTTACTACCCACACTGCCTGAATGTCCTACAGTATGTTACTACCCATACTGCCTGAATGTCCTACAGTATGTTACAACCCATACTGCCTGAATGTCCTACAGTATGTTACTACCCATACTGCCTGAATGTCTACAGTATGTTACTACCCACACTGCCTGAATGTCCTACAGCATGTTACCACCCATACTGCCTGAATGTCCTACAGTATGTTACCACCCATACTGCCTGAATGTACTACAGTATGTTACTACCCACACTGCCTGAATGTCCTACAGTATGTTACTACCCACACTGCCTGAATGTCCTACAGTATGTTACTACCCACACTGCCTGAATGTCCTACAGCATGTTACTACCCATACTGCCTGAATGTCCTACAGTATGTTACTACCCATACTGCCTGAATGTCTACAGTATGTTACTACCCACACTGCCTGAATGTCCTACAGTATGTTACTACCCACACTGCCTGAATGTCCTACAGTATGCTACTACCCATACTGCCTGAATGTCCTACAGGATGTTACTACCCATACTGCCTGAATGTCCTACAGTATGTTACTACCCACACTGCCTGAATGTCCTACAGTATGTTACTACCCACACTGCCTGAATGTCCTACAGTATGTTACCACCCATACTGCCTGAATGTCCTACAGTATGTTACTACCCACAATGCCTGAATGTCCTACAGTATGTTACTACCCATACTGCCTGAATGTACTACAGTATGTTACTACCCACAATGCCTGAATGTCCTACAGTATGTTACTACCCATCCTGCCTGAATGTCCTACAGTATGTTACTACCCACACTGCCTGAATGTCCTACAGTATGTTACTACCCACACTGCCTGAATGTCCTACAGTATGTTACTACCCACACTGCCTGAATGTCCTACAGTATGTTACTACCCACACTGCCTGAATGTCCTACAGTATGTTACTACCCACACTGCCTGAATGTCCTACAGTATGTTTTTACCCATACTGCCTGAATGTCCTACAGTATGTTACTACCCACACTGCCTGAATGTCCTACAGTATGTTACTACCCATACTGCCTGAATGTCCTACAGTATGTTACCACCCATACTGCCTGAATGTCCTACAGTATGTTACTACCCATCCTGCCTGAATGTCCTACAGTATGTTACCACCCACACTGCCTGAATGTCCTACAGTATGTTACTACCCATCCTGCCTGAATGTCCTACAGTATGTTACTACCCATACTGCCTGAATGTCCTACAGTATGTTACTACCCACACTGCCTGAATGTTCTACAGTATGCTATCACCCATACTGCCTGAATGTCCTACAGTATGTTACTACCCACACTGCCTGAATGTCCTACAGTATGTTACTACCCACACTGCCTGAATGTCCTACAGTATGTTACTACCCACACTGCCTGAATGTCCTACAGTATGTTACTACCCATACTGCCTGAATGTCCTACAGTATGTTACTACCCATACTGCCTGAATGTCCTACAGTATGTTACTACCCATACTGCCTGAATGTCCTACAGTATGTTACCACCCACACTGCCTGAATGTCCTACAGTATGTTACTACCCACACTGCCTGAATGTCCTACAGTATGTTACTACCCACACTGCCTGAATGTCCTACAGTATGTTACTACCCACACTGCCTGAATGTCCTACAGTATGTTTTTACCCATACTGCCTGAATGTCCTACAGTATGTTACTACCCACACTGCCTGAATGTCCTACAGTATGTTACTACCCATACTGCCTGAATGTCCTACAGTATGTTACCACCCATACTGCCTGAATGTCCTACAGTATGTTACTACCCATCCTGCCTGAATGTCCTACAGTATGTTACCACCCACACTGCCTGAATGTCCTACAGTATGTTACTACCCATCCTGCCTGAATGTCCTACAGTATGTTACTACCCATACTGCCTGAATGTCCTACAGTATGTTACTACCCACACTGCCTGAATGTTCTACAGTATGCTATCACCCATACTGCCTGAATGTACTACAGTATGTTACTACCCACACTGCCTGAATGTCCTACAGTATGTTACTACCCACACTGCCTGAATGTCCTACAGTATGTTACTACCCACACTGCCTGAATGTCCTACAGTATGTTACTACCCATACTGCCTGAATGTCCTACAGTATGTTACTACCCATACTGCCTGAATGTCCTACAGTATGTTACTACCCATACTGCCTGAATGTCCTACAGTATGTTACCACCCACACTGCCTGAATGTCCTACAGTATGTTACTACCCACACTGCCTGAATGTCCTACAGTATGTTACTACCCATCCTGCCTGAATGTCTACAGTATGTTACTACCCACACTGCCTGAATGTCCTACAGTATGTTACTACCCACACTGCCTGAATGTCCTACAGTATGTTACTACCCATCCTGCCTGAATGTTCTACAGTATGTTACTACCCACACTGCCTGAATGTCCTACAGTATGTTACTACCCATACTGCCTGAATGTCCTACTAATGTTACTACCCATACTGCCTGAATATCCTACAGTATGTTACTACCCATACTGCCTGAATGTCCTACAGTATGTTACTACCCATACTGCCTGAATGTCCTACAGTATGTTACTACCCACACTGCCTGAATGTCCTACAGTATGTTACTACCCACACTGCCTGAATGTCCTACAGTATGTTACTACCCATACTGCCTGAATGTCCTACAGTATGTTACTACCCATACTGCCTGAATGTCCTACAGTATGTTACTACCCACACTGCCTGAATGTCCTACAGTATGTTACTACCCACACTGCCTGAATGTCCTACAGTATGTTACCACCCACACTGCCAGAATGTCCTACAGTATGTTACTACCCACACTGCCTGAATGTCCTACAGTATGTTACTACCCATACTGCCTGAATGTCCTACAGTATGCTACTACCCATACTGCCTGAATGTCCTACAGTATGTTACTACCCATACTGCCTGAATGTCCTACAGTATGTTACTACCCATACTGCCTGAATGTCCTACAGTATGTTACTACCCATACTGCCTGAATGTCCTACAGTATGTTACTACCCACACTGCCTGAATGTCCTACAGTATGTTACTACCCACACTGCCTGAATGTCCTACAGTATGTTACCACCCACACTGCCAGAATGTCCTACAGTATGTTACTACCCACACTGCCTGAATGTCCTACAGTATGTTACTACCCATACTGCCTGAATGTCCTACAGTATGCTACTACCCATACTGCCTGAATGTCCTACAGTATGTTACTACCCATACTGCCTGAATGTCCTACAGTATGTTACTACCCACACTGCCTGAATGTCCTACAGTATGTTACTACCCATACTGCCTGAATGTCCTACAGTATGCTACTACCCATACTGCCTGAATGTCCTACAGTATGTTACTACCCACACTGCCTGAATGTCCTACAGTATGTTACTACCCATACTGCCTGAATGTCCTACAGTATGTTACTACCCATACTGCCTGAATGTCCTACAGTATGTTACTACCCATACTGCCTGAATGTCCTACAGTATGTTACTACCCATACTGCCTGCCTTCCTATCTGGGACTGGTTGATGTGATATTGTCCTGCAGGTCATTTTATCTGTGTGTTGACCTTGAAGCTCTAGCAGTCATTCAGAGTGTGCATACCAAATGGCACGCTGCTCCCTAGTTAGTACACTACAGAGCCCTTTGGGTCCTGCACAAAGGAGTGCACTAAATGGGGAGGATAGGGACTGACTGAGATGAGCTGCTGTTGGTCTATAGTAAAGGGACGTGTGTGATTGTGTGTGTAAGACTGACTGAGCTGCAGCGGTGTGTAATGAGGAAGTTTCACCTCTCTTTAACCCTTCATCAATATCAATGTATTAGATATTAATTTTGTTTGTCACAGCTTTAATGTGTTTTCAAGCTTAGGGCTGGGCAGAAACAGACTGGCGTAGGGCACTTCGGGCAAATGCCAGATGGGCTGGTCCATCTTTAGCCCAGTTTGCTAATAACGGAGACATTGAGGAAATAGATGGGCCGGTGTATTAGTAATGCCGGGACGATTTCTGGTCCATAGTCAGTCCCTGGGGCTTGGGATAGTTGTTTGTTGACAGTATATATACTTAGAGTCAGACATTTCTGAATCAGTTTCATTGACAGACTATATGAGAGTCTCTCTGTCGACCATATGACAAGATACCTACCAGAGAGACAGGCCCCTCTATTGAATCGCTCTGTCGAGCCAGTGACAAATCAAATCAAAAAGAATTTGTCACATGCGCCAAATACAAGAGGTGTAAACCTTACAGTGAAATGGTGACTTTCAAGCCCTTAACCAAGAATACAGTTTTTTTTAAATTAGTGTTGGGTAAAAAATAGCTAGGCTATATACAGGAGGTACCGGTACAGAGTCAATGTGGGGGGCACCGGTTAGTTGAGGTAATTGAGGTAATATGTACATGTAGGTAGTGTTGAAGTGACTATGCGTAGATAATAACCAGAGAGCAGCAGCGGTGTAAACGATGGGGTGGGGGCTGTTCAAATTAGCTGTTCAGGAGTCTTATGGCTTGGGGGGTAGAAGCTGTTAAAAAGCCTTTTGGACCTAGACTTGACGCTCCGGTACCGCTTGCCGTGCGGTAGCAGAAAGAACAGTCTATGACTTGGGTGACTGGAGTCTTTGACAATTGACTTGGGTGACTGGAGGCTCTGACAGTGCCTAGTATAGAGGTCTTGGATGGCAAGAAGCTTGGCCCCAGTGATGTACTGGGCTGAATGCACCACCCTCTGTAGCGCCTTACGGTCGGAAGCCGAACAGTTGCCATACCAGGCGGTGATGCAACCGCTCAGGATGCTCTCAATGGTGCAGCTGTATATATTATTTATGATTTTGGGACCCATGCCAATTCTTTTCAGTCTGCTGATGGGAAAGGTGTTGTCGTGGCCTCTTCACAACTTTCTTGGTGTCTTTGGACCATGATAGTTTGTTGGTGATGTGGACACCAAGGAACTTCAAACTCTCGACCCACACCACAACATGCAACGTTGATGTGAATGGCAGCGTGTTCAGCCCTTCTTTTCCCGTAGTCTTGCTCATGTTGAGGGAGAGGTTGTTGTCCTGGCACCACACTGCCAGGTCTCTGACGACCTCCCTATAGGCTGTCTCATTGTTGTCGGTGATCGGGCCTACCACCGTTGTGTCGTCAGCAAACTTAATGATGGTGTTGGAGTCTTGCTTCGCCATGCAATTATGGGTGAACAGGGAGTACAGGAGGGGACTAAGCACGCACCCATGAGGGAACCCCATGTTGAGGATCAGAGTGGCGGATGTGTTGTTCCCTGCCTTTATGACATGGGGGCGGCCCGTCAGAAAGTCCAGGATCCAGTTGCAGAGGGAGGCGTTTAGTCCCAAGGTCAACACTATGGTATTGAACCCTGAGCTGTCGTCAATGAACAGCATTCTCACATAGGTGTTCCTTTTGTCCAGGTGGAAAAGGGCAGTGTGGAGTGCGATTGAGATTGCATCATCTGTGGATCTGTTGGTGCGGTATGCAACTTGGAGTGGGTCTAGGGTTTCTGGGATGATGGTGTTGTTGTGAACCATGACCAGCCTTTCAAAGCACTTCATGGCTTCCAACGTGAGTGCTACGGGGCGGTAGTCATTTAGGCAGGTTACCTTCACTTTCTTGGGCACAGGGACTATGGTGGTCTGCTTGAAACATGTAGGCATTACAGACTCGGTCAGGGAGAGAGTGAAAATGTCAGGGAAGACACTTGTCAGTTGGTCCGCGCATGCTCTGAGTACACGTCCTGGTAATCTGTCTGGAACCGCAGCCTTGTGAATGTTGACCTGTTTAAAGGTCTTGCTCACATCGTTACATACCCATTATAACAAGTTATAATGTTTTATAACTTGTTATAAGCATGTGTTAGCCTAATGTTTTATAAACTGTTATAAGCATGTGTTAGCATAATGTTTAATAACTTGTTATAAGCATGTGTTAGCATAATGTTTAATAACTTGTTATAAGCACGTGTTAGCATAATGTTTAATAACTTGTTATAAGCACGTGTTAGCATAATGTTTAATAACTTGTTATAAGCACGTGTTAGCATAATGTTTAATAACTTGTTATAAGCACGTGTTAGCATAATGTTTTATAACTTGTTATAAGCATGTGTTAGCATAATGTTTAATAACTTGTTATAAGCACGTGTTAGTGTTTGTGATGTCTGTTAATAAGGCTTATCGTATGCTTTGCGGTATCTGTACTTTCAAAGTCCCGAAAGTCTATTTTCTAAACTATTATGCTTCTCTGAACTGTTCTCCTCGTGTCTTCATCAAACTAAAGCTGGTCAGATAGCCTGCGTAGGAAAAGGACAAGCGTGTGTTTTTTATACGGTATGTGTCTGGTAACAGGAGGGGGCGAGAGATGTGACTTCTCAGTAGACAGGGGAAGGTTCCTTCTCTTCACAGTTACATACTGAGATCAGTACCAGCCAAGGTTATGGCATTTGCATATTATGTTGATATTTTCTTTGTGTCAGTCAATATGTAGCCGACTGCTTGTCCAAAATGCCCAAACGTTGTAGCCTTAGTAACTATCTATACAGAAAAAAATAATAATAAAGTGTTTGTGTGGATATCTGTAGGATCATTCTGCCTGGCTGGCACATACTCATAGAATGACTAGACTGGCCATAGCCCATCAGACCGTGGAAATGTATGTCAGTTGAGTTTGTCGCTTCTATAGCTTCTATTTCTACGGCAGAAACAGCTGCCAGTACAATTGACAGTGATTACATTACACACGAGGACATTAACAGCATTACCTACTCAGAGTAAACACACACACATGCTCGTGCAGATGATGTTATTGGAACCATACATAAGTGCTTCTCCTAATGCTGTGGAATCCAAAATGGAGGCCCCTGTAGACTTGTGATTTAGTCAACTCAATGCAGTGTAGGTCGCATCTTAAATAGCACTCTAAACTCCACATAGTGCACCACTATGCAGCCTATTTAACACTTATTGGCCCTGTTTAAAGTAGTGCACTATGTTAGGAATAGTGTGCCACCTAGGTTTCACCTTGACAAGGGCCCCTGACTGCATTACATTTCCACCTGAACATGATATAATGGAACCAGAACATGATATAATGGAACCTGAACAGGATATAATGGAACCTGAACAGGATATAATGGAACCTGAACAGGATATAATGGAACCAGAACATGATATAATGGAACCTGAACAGGATATAATGGAACCAGAACATGATATAATGGAACCTGAACAGGATATAATGGAACCTGAACAGAATATAATGGAACCTGAACAGGATATAATGGAACCTGAACAGGATATAATGGAACCTGAACATGATATAATGGAACCTGAACAGGATATAATGGAACCTGAACAGGATATAATGGAACCTGAACATGATATAATGGAACCTGAACAGGATATAATGGAACCTGAAATAGGATATAATGGAACCCGAACAGGATATAATGGAACCTGAACAGGATATAATGGAACTAGAACAGGATATAAAGGAAAATTATATAATGGAACCTGAAATAGGATATAATGGAACATGAACAGGATATAATGGAACCTGAAATAGGATATAATGGAACCTGAAATAGGACATTATAACCATTCTACCTAGATAGTGTGTTTGTGTTTTACCTCGATTTAACCTCTCTTTTACTCTAAGCTTTCTGAGAGCCTTAATACCTCCTACTGTACATCTCTACAGTTGGTCCCCTAACTATCTGCTACTGTACATCTCTACTGTTGGTCCCCTAACTATCTGCTACTGTACATCTCTACTGTTGGTCCCCTAACTATCTGCTACTGTACATCTCTACTGTTGGTCCCCTAACTATCTGCTACTGTACATCTCTACTGTTGGTCCCCTAACTATCTGCTACTGTACATCTCTACAGTTGGTCCCCTAACTATCTGCTACTGTACGTCTCTACTGTTGGTCCCCTAACTATCTGCTACTGTACATCTCTACTGTTGGTCCCCTAACTATCTGCTACTGTACATCTCTACTGTTGGTTCCCTAACTATCTGCTACTGTACATCTCTACTGTTGGTCCCCTAACTATCTGCTACTGTACATCTCTACTGTTGGTCCCCTAACTATTTCCTACTGTACATCTCTACTGTTGGTCCCCTAACTATCTGCTACTGTACATCTCTACTGTTGGTCCTCTAACTATCTGCTACTGTACATCTCTACAGTTGGTTCCCTAACTATCTGCTACTGTACATCTCCACTGCTGGTCCCCTAACTATCTCCTACTGTACATCTCTACTGTTGGTCCCCTAATTATCTGCTACTGTACATATCTACTGTTGGTCCCCTAACTCTCTGCTACTGTACATCTCTACTGTTGGTCCCCTAACTATCTGCTACTGTACATCTCTACTGTTGGTCCCCTAACTATCTGCTACTGTACATCTCTACTGTTGGTCCCCTAACTATCTGCTACTGTACATCTCTACAGTTGGTCCCCTAACTATCTGCTACTGTACATCTCTACTGTTGGTACCCTAACCAGCTGCTACTGTACATCTCTACTGTTGGTCCCCTAACTGTCTGCTACTGTACATCGACATCTCTACCTTTGGTCCCCTAACTATCTGCTACTGTACATCTCTACTGTTGGTCCCCTAACTATCTGCTACTTTACATCGACATCTCTACCTTTGGTCCCCTAACTATCTGCTACTGTACATCTCTACCTTTGGTCCCCTAACTATCTGCCACTGTACATTTCTACTGTTGGTCCCCTAACTATCTGCTACTGTACATCTCTACTGTATGTCCCCTAACTATCTGCTACTATACATCTCTACTGTTGGTCCCCTAACTATCTGCTACTGTACATCTCTACTGTTGGTCCCCTAACTATCTGCTACTGTACATCTCTACTGTTGGTCCCCTAACTATCTGCTACTGTACATCTCTACAGTTGGTCCCCTAACTATCTTCTACTGTACATCTCTACAGTTGGTCCCCTAACTATCTGCTACTGTACATCTCTACTGTTGGTCCCCTAACTATCTGCTACTGTACATCTCTACTGTTGGTCCCCTAACTATCTGCTACTGTACATCTCTACTGCTGGTCCCCTAACTATCTGCTACTGTACATCTCTACTGTTGGTCCCCTAACTATCTGCTACTGTACGTAGACATCTCTACTCTTGGTCCCCTAACTATCTGCTACTGTACATCTCTACAGTTGGTCCCCTAACTATCTGCTACTGTACATCTCTACGGTTTGTCCCCTAACTCTCTGCTACTGTACATCTCTACTGTTGGTCCCCTAACTATCTGCTACTGTACATCTCTACTGTTGGTCCCCTAACTATCTGCTACTGTACATCTCTACAGTTGGTCCCCTAACTATCTGCTACTGTACATCTCTACTGTTGGTCCCCTAACTATCTGCTACTGTACATCTCTACTGTTGTTCCCCTAACTATCTGCTACTGTACATCTCTACTGTTGGTCCCCTAACTATCTGCTACTGTACATCTCTACTGTTGGTCCCCTAACTATCTGCTACTGTACATCTCTACTGCTGGTCCCCTAACTATCTGCTACTGTACATCTCTACTGTTGGTCCCCTAACTATCTGCTACTGTACATCTCTACTGTTGGTCCCCTAACTATCTGCTACTGTACATCTCTACTGTTGGTCCCCTAACTATCTGCTACTGTACATCTCTACTGTTGGTCCCCTAACTATCTGCTACTGTGCATCTCTACTGTTGGTCCCCTAACTATCTGCTACTGTACATCTCTACTGTTGGTCCCCTAACTCTCTGCTACTGTACATCTCTACGGTTGGTCCCCTAACTCTCTGCTACTGTACATCTCTACTGTTGGTCCCCTAACTATCTGCTACTGTACATCTCTACTGTTGGTCCCCTAACTATCTGCTACTGTACATCTCTACAGTTGGTCCCCTAACTATCTGCTACTGTACATCTCTACTGTTGGTCCCCTAACTATCTGCTACTGTACATCTCTACTGTTGTTCCCCTAACTATCTGCTACTGTACATCTCTACTGTTGGTCCCCTAACTATCTGCTACTGTACATCTCTACTGTTGGTCCCCTAACTATCTGCTACTGTACATCTCTACTGCTGGTCCCCTAACTATCTGCTACTGTACATCTCTACTGTTGGTCCCCTAACTATCTGCTACTGTACATCTCTACTGTTGGTCCCCTAACTATCTGCTACTGTACATCTCTACTGTTGGTTCCCTAACTATCTTCTACTGTACATCTCTATTGTTGGTCCCCTAACTATCTGCTACTGTACATCTCTATTGTTGGTCCCCTAACTATCTGCTACTGTACGTAGACATCTCTACTGTTGGTCCCCTAACTATCTGCTACTGTACATCTCTACTGTTGGTCCCCTAACTATCTGCTACTGTACATCTCTACTGTTGGTCCCCTAACTATCTGCTACTGTACATCTCTACTGTTGGTCCCCTAACTATCTGCTACTGTGCATCTCTACTGTTGGTCCCCTAACTATCTGCTACTGTACATCTCTACTGTTGGTCCCCTAACTCTCTGCTACTGTACATCTCTACTGTTGGTCCCCTAACTATCTGCTACTGTACATCTCTACTGTTGGTCCCCTAACTATCTGCTACTGTACATCTCTACAGTTGGTCCCCTAACTATCTGCTACTGTACATCTCTACTGTTGGTCCCCTAACTATCTGCTACTGTACATCTCTACTGTTGGTCCCCTAACTATCTGCTACTGTACATCTCTACTGTTGGTCCCCTAACTATCTGCTACTGTACATCTCTACTGTTGGTCCCCTAACTATCTGCTACTGTACATCTCTACTGCTGGTCCCCTAACTATCTGCTACTGTACATCTCTACTGTTGGTCCCCTAACTATCTGCTACTGTACATCTCTACTGTTGGTCCCCTAACTATCTGCTACTGTACATAGACATCTCTACTGTTGGTCCCCTAACTATCTGCTACTGTACATCTCTACTGTTGGTCCCCTAACTATATGCTACTGTACATCTCTACTGTTGGTCCCCTAACTATCTGCTACTGTACATCTCTACTGTTGGTCCCCTAACTATCTGCTACTGTGCATCTCTACTGTTGGTCCCCTAACTATCTGCTACTGTACATCTCTACTGTTGGTCCCCTAACTCTCTGCTACTGTACATCTCTACTGTTGGTCCCCTAACTATCTGCTACTGTACATCTCTACTGTTGGTCCCCTAACTATCTGCTACTGTACATCTCTACAGTTGGTCCCCTAACTATCTGCTACTGTACATCTCTACTGTTGGTCCCCTAACTATCTGCTACTGTACATCTCTACTGTTGGTCCCCTAACTATCTGCTACTGTACATCTCTACTGTTGGTCCCCTAACTATCTGCTACTGTACATCTCTACTGTTGGTCCCCTAACTATCTGCTACTGTACATCTCTACTGCTGGTCCCCTAACTCTCTGCTACTGTACATCTCTACTGTTGGTCCCTTAACTATCTGCTACTGTACGTAGACATCTCTACAGTTGGTCCCCTAACTATCTGCTACTGTACATCGACATCTCTACTGTTGGTCCCCTAACTATCTGCTACTGTACATCTCTACTGTTGGTCCCCTAACTATCTGCTACTGTACATCTCTACTGTCGGTCCCCTAACTATCTGCTACTGTACATCTCTACTGTTGGTTCCCTAACTATCTACTACTGTCCGTAGACATCTCTACTTTTGGTATCCATAATATTTGCATTGTTGCTGAACTAGGCCAACCCTTTAATATTCTGAACTAGGCTAACCCTATAATATTCTGAACTAGGCTAACCCTTTAATATTCTGAACTAGGCTAACCCTTTAATATTCTGAACTAGGCTAACCCTTTAATATTCTGAACTAGGCTAACCCTTTAATATTCTGAATTAAGCCAACCCTTTAATATTCTGAACTAGGCTAACCCTTTAATATTCTGAACTAGGCAAACCCTCTAATATTCTGAACTAGGCTAACCCTTTAATATTCTGAACTAGGCTAACCCTCTAATATTCTGAACTAGGCTAACCCTTTAATATTCTGAACTAGGCTAACCCTTTAATATTCTGAACTAGGCTAACCCTTTAATATTCTGAACTAGGCAAACCCTTTAATATTCTGAACTAGGCTAACCCTTTAATATTCTGAACTAGGCTAACCCTTTAATATTCTGAACTAGGCAAACCCTTTAATATTCTGAACTAGGCTAACCCTTTAATATTCTGAACTAGGCTAACCCTTTAATATTCTGAACTAGGCTAACCCTTTAATATTCTGAACTAGGCTAACCCTTTAATATTCTGAACTAGGCAAACCCTTTAATATTCTGAACTAGGCTAACCCTTTAATATTCTGAACTAGGCAAACCCTTTAATATTCTGAACTAGGCTAACCCTTTAATATTCTGAACTAGGCTAACCCTTTAATATTCTGAACTAGGCTAACCCTTTAATATTCTGAACTAGGCAAACCCTTTAATATTCTGAACTAGGCCAACCCTTTAATATTCTGAATTAAGCCAAACCTTTAATATTCTGAACTAGGCTAACCCTTTAATATTCTGAACTAGGCAAACCCTTTAATATTCTGAACTAGGCTAACCCTTTAATATTCTGAACTAGGCAAACCCTTTAATATTCTGAACTAGGCTAACCCTTTAATATTCTGAACTAGGCAAACCCTTTAATATTCTGAACTAGGCTAACCCTTTAATATTCTGAACTAGGCTAACCCTTTAATATTCTGAACTAGGCTAACCCTTTAATATTCTGAACTAGGCAAACCCTTTAATATTCTGAACTAGGCTAACCCTTTAATATTCTGAACTAGGCTAACCCTTTAATATTCTGAACTAGGCTAACCCTTTAATATTCTGAACTAGGCAAACCCTTTAATATTCTGAACTAGGCTAACCCTTTAATATTCTGAACTAGGCTAACCCTTTAATATTCTGAACTAGGCCAACCCTTTAATATTCTGAACTAGGCCAACCCTTTAATATTCTGAATTAAGCCAACCCTTTACATTTACATTTACATTTAAGTCATTTAGCAGACGCTCTTATCCAGAGCGACTTACAAATTGGTGCATTCACCTTATGATATCCAGTGGAACAACCACTTTACAATAGTGCATCTAACTCTTTTAAGGGGGAGGGGGGGGGGTTAGGAGGATTACTTTATCCTATCCTAGGTATTCCTTAAAGAGGTGGGGTTTCAGGTGTCTCCGGAAGGTGGTGATTGACTCCGCTGACCTGGCGTCGTGAGGGAGTTTGTTCCACCATTGGGGTGCCAGAGCAGCGAACAGTTTTGACTGGGCTGAGCGGGAACTGTACTTCCTCAGAGGTAGGGAGGCGAGCAGGCCAGAGGTGGATGAACGCAGTGCCCTTGTTTGGGTGTAGGGCCTGATCAGAGCCTGAAGGTACGGAGGTGCCGTTCCCCTCACAGCTCCGTAGGCAAGCACCATGGTCTTGTAGCGGATGCGAGCTTCAACTGGAAGCCAGTGGAGAGAGCGGAGGAGCGGGGTGACGTGAGAGAACTTGGGAAGGTTGAACACCAGACGGGCTGCGGCGTTCTGGATGAGTTGTAGGGGTTTAATGGCACAGGCAGGGAGCCCAGCCAACAGCGAGTTGCAGTAATCCAGACGGGAGATGACAAGTGCCTGGATTAGGACCTGCGCCGCTTCCTGTGTGAGGCAGGGTCGTACTCTGCGAATGTTGTAGAGCATGAACCTACAGGAACGGGTCACCGCCTTGATGTGAGTTGAGAACGACAGGGTGTTGTCCAGGATCACGCCAAGGTTTTTAGCGCTCTGGGAGGAGGACACAATGGAGTTGTCAACCGTGATGGCGAGATCATGGAACGGGCAGTCCTTCCCCGGGAGGAAGAGCAGCTCCGTCTTGCCGAGGTTCAGCTTGAGGTGGTGATCCGTCATCCACACTGATATGTCTGCCAGACATGCAGAGATGCGATTCGCCACCTGGTTATCAGAGGGGGGAAAGGAGAAGATTAATTGTGTGTCGTCTGCATAGCAATGATAGGAGAGGCCATGTGAGGATATGACAGAGCCAAGTGACTTGGTGTATAGCGAGAATAGGAGAGGGCCTAGAACAGAGCCCTGGGGGACACCAGTGGTGAGAGCACGTGGTGCGGAGACAGATTCTCGCCACGCCACCTGGTAGGAGCGACCTGTCAGGTAGGACGCAATCCAAGCGTGGGCCGCGCCGGAGATGCCCAGCTCGGAGAGGGTGGAGAGGAGGATCTGATGGTTCACAGTATCAAAGGCAGCCGATAGGTCTAGAAGGATGAGAGCAGAGGAGAGAGAGTTAGCTTTAGCAGTGCGGAGCGCCTCCGTGACACAGAGAAGAGCAGTCTCAGTTGAATGACTAGTCTTGAAACCTGACTGATTTGGATCAAGAAGGTCATTCTGAGAGAGATAGCAGGAGAGCTGGCCAAGGACGGCACGTTCAAGAGTTTTGGAGAGAAAAGAAAGAAGGGATACTGGTCTGTAGTTGTTGACATCGGAGGGATCGAGTGTAGGTTTTTTCAGAAGGGGTGCAACTCTCGCTCTCTTGAAGACGGAAGGGACGTAGCCAGCGGTCAAGGATGGCCGGAGTGAACTTCCGGCGCCGAAAAGAGATGGCCGCCTCGCTTCGCGTTCCTTGGAAAATATGCAGTATTTTGTTTTTTTATGTGTTATTTCTTACATCGGTACCCCAGGTAATCTTAGGTTTCATTACATACAGTCGGGAGGAACTACTGAATATACGATTAACGTCAACTCATCATCGTTCCTACCAGGAATATGACTTTCCCGAAACGGATCCAGTGTTTTGCCTTCCACCCAATACAATGGATCTGATCCCAGCCGGCGACCCTGTGCGACGCCGTAAAAGGGGCAAACGAGGCGGTCTCGTGGTCAGGCTTCGGAGACGGGCACATCGCGCTCCACTCCCTAGCATACTACTCGCCAATGTCCAGTCTCTTGACAATAAGGTTGATGAAATCCGAGCACGGGTAGCATTCCAGAGAGACATCAGGGATTGCAACGTGCTCTGCTTCACGGAAACATGGCTAACTCAAGAGACGCTAACGGAGTCGGTGCAGCCAGCTGGTTTCTTCATGCATCGCGCCGACAGAAACAAACATCTTTCTGGTAAGAAGAGGGGCGGGGGGGTATGCCTTATGATTAACGAGACGTGGTGTGATCATCATAACAACACACAGGAACTCAAGTCATTCTGTTCACCTGATCTAGAACTCCTCACAATCAAATGTCGACCGCATTATCTACCAAGGGAATTCTCTTCAATCATAATCACAGCCGTATATATTCCCCCCCAAGCAGACACATCGATGGCCCTGAACGAACTTTATCTGACTCTTTGTAAACTGGAAACCACACACCCTGAGGCTGCATTCATCGTAGCTGGGGATTTTAACAAGGCTAATCTAAAAACAAAACTCCCTAAATTCTATCAGCATATCGATTGTGCTACCAGGGCTGGAAAAACCCTAGATCATTGTTATACTAATTTCCGCGACGCATATAAGGCCCTCCCCCGCCCCCCTTTCGGAAAAGCTGACCACGACTCCATTTTGTTGATTCCAGCCTACAAACAGAAACTAAAACAACAAGCTCCCGCGCTCAGGTCTGTTCAACGCTGGTCCGACCAATCTGAATCCACGCTTCAAGACTGCTTCGATCACGCGGATTGGAATATGTTCCGCATTGCGTCCAACAACAATATTGACGAATATGCTGATTCGGTGAGCGAGTTCATTAGGAAGTGCATTGACGATGTCGTACCCACAGCAACGATTAAAACATTCCCAAACCAGAAACCGTGGATTGACGGCAGCATTCGCATGAAACTGAAAGCGCGAACCACTGCTTTTAACCAGGGCAAGGTGACCGGAAGCATGACCGAATACAAACAGTGTAGCTATTCTCTCCGCAAGGCAATCAAACAGGCTAAGTCCCAGTACAGAGACAAAATCGAGTCGCAATTCAACAGCTCAGACACAAGAGGTATGTGGCAGGGTCTACAGTCAATCACGGATTACAAAAAGAAAACCAGCCCCGTCGCGGACCAGGATGTCTTGCTCCCAGACAGGCTAAACAACTTTTTTGCCCGCTTTGAGGACAATACAGTGCCACTGACACGGCCCCCTACCAAAACCTGCGGGCTCTCCTTCACTGCAGCCGAGGTGAGTAAAACATTTAAACGTGTTAACCCTCGCAAGGCTGCAGGCCCAGACGGCATTCCCAGCCGCGTCCTCAGAGCATGCGCAGACCAGCTGGCTGGTGTGTTTACGGACATATTCAATCAATCCTTATCCCAGTCTGCTGTTCCCACATGCTTCAAGAGGGCCACCATTGTTCCTGTTCCCAAGAAAGCTAAGGTAACTGAGCTAAACGACTACCGCCCCGTAGCACTCACTTCCGTCATCATGAAGTGCTTTGAGAGACTAGTCAAGGACCATATCACCTCCACCCTACCGGACACCCTAGACCCACTCCAATTTGCTTACCGACCCAATAGGTCCACAGACGACGCAATCGCAACCACACTGCACACTGCCCTAACCCATCTGGACAAGAGGAATACCCATGTGAGAATGCTGTTCATCGATTACAGCTCAGCATTTAACACCATAGTACCCTCCAAACTCGTCATCAAGCTCGAGACCCTGGGTCTCGACCCCGCCCTGTGCAACTGGGTCCTGGACTTCCTGACGGGCCGCCCCCAGGTGGTGAGGGTAGGTAACAACATCTCCACCCCGCTGATCCTCAACACTGGGGCCCCACAAGGGTGCGTTCTGAGCCCTCTCCTGTACTCCCTGTTCACCCACGACTGCGTGGCCATGCACGCCTCCAACTCAATCATCAAGTTTGCGGATGACACTACAGTGGTAGGCTTGATTACCAACAACGACGAGACGGCCTACAGGGAGGAGGTGAGGGCCCTCGGAGTGTGGTGTCAGGAAAATAACCTCACACTCAACGTCAACAAAACAAAGGAGATGATTGTGGACTTCAGGAAACAGCAGACGGAGCACCCCCCTATCCACATCGACGGGTCAGTAGTGGAGAAGGTGGAAAGTTTTAAGTTCCTCGGTGTACACATCACGGACAAACTGAATTGGTCCACCCACACAGACAGCGTTGTGAAGAAGGCGCAGCAGCGCCTCTTCAACCTCAGGAGGCTGAAGAAATTCGGCTTGTCACCAAAAGCACTCACAAACTTCTACAGATGCACAATCGAGAGCATCCTGTCGGGCTGTATCACCGCCTGGTACGGCAACTGCTCCGCCCACAACCGTAAGGCTCTCCAGAGGGTAGTGAGGTCTGCAGAACGCATCACCGGGGGCAAACTACCTGCCCTCCAGGACACCTACACCACCCGATGTCACAGGAAGGCCATAAAGATCATCAAGGACAACAACCACCCAAGCCACTGCCTGTTCACCCCGCTATCATCCAGAAGGCGAGGTCAGTACAGGTGCATCAAAGCAGGGACCGAGAGACTGAAAAACAGCTTCTATCTCAAGGCCATCAGACTGTTAAACAGCCACCACTAACATTTAGCGGCCGCTGCCAACATACTGACTCAACTCCAGCCACTTTAAAAATGGGAATTGATGGAAATTATGTAAAAATGTACCACTAGCCACTTTAAACAATGCCACTTAATATAATGTTTACATACCCTACATTACCCATCTCATATGTATATACTGTACTCTATATCATCTACTGCATCTTGCCATCTTTATGTAATACATGTACCACTAGCCACTTTAAACTATGCCACTTTATGTTTACATACCCTACAGTACTCATCTCATATGTATATACCGTACTCTATACCATCTACTGCATCTTGCCATGCCGTTCTGTACCACCACTCATTCATATATCTTTATGTACATATTCTTTATCCCTTTACACTTGTGTGTGTGTATAAGGTAGTAGTTGTGGAATTGTTAGGTTAGATTACTTGTTGGTTATTACTGCATTGTCGGAACTAGAAGCACAAGCATTTCGCTACACTCGCATTAACATCTGCTAACCATGTGTATGTGACTAATAAAATTTGATTTGATTTGATTTGAGGATGAGTTGATGAGCGAGGTGAGGTAAGGGAGAAGGTCTCCGGAAATGGTCTGGAGAAGAGAGGAGGGGATAGGGTCAAGCGGGCAGGTTGTTGGGCGGCCGGCCGTCACAAGATGCGAGATTTCATCTGGAGAGAGAGGGGAGAAAGAGGTCAAAGCACAGGGTAGGGCAGTGTGAGCAGAACCAGCGGTGTCGTTTGACTTAGCAAACGAGGATCGGATGTCGTCGACCTTCTTTTCAAAATGGTTGACGAAGTCATCCGCAGAGAGGGAGGAGGGGGGAGGAGGGGGAGGAGGATTCAGGAGGGAGGAGAAGGTGGCAAAGAGCTTCCTAGGGTTAGAGGCAGATGCTTGGAATTTAGAGTGGTAGAAAGTGGCTTTAGCAGCAGAGACAGAAGAGGAGAAAGTAGAGAGGAGGGAGTGAAAGGATGCCAGGTCCGCAGGGAGGCGAGTTTTCCTCCATTTCCGCTCGGCTGCCCGGAGCCCTGTTCTGTGAGCTCGCAGTGAGTCGTCGAGCCACGGAGCAGGAGGGGAGGACCGAGCCGGCCTGGAGGATAGGGGACATAGAGAGTCAAAGGATGCAGAAAGGGAGGAGAGGAGGGTTGAGGAGGCAGAATCAGGAGATAGGTTGGAGAAGGTTTGAGCAGAGGGAAGAGATGATAGGATGGAAGAGGAGAGAGTAGCGGGGGAGAGAGAGCGAAGGTTGGGACGGCGCGATACCATCCGAGTAGGGGCAGTGTGGGAAGTGTTAGATGAGAGCGAGAGGGAAAAGGATACAAGGTAGTGGTCGGAGACTTGGAGGGGAGTTGCAGTGAGATTAGTGGAAGAACAGCATCTAGTAAAGATGAGGTCAAGCGTATTGCCTGCCTTGTGAGTAGGGGGGGAAGGTGAGAGGGTGAGGTCAAAAGAGGAGAGGAGTGGAAAGAAGGAGGCAGAGAGGAATGAGTCAAAGGTAGACGTGGGGAGGTTAAAGTCACCCAGAACTGTGAGAGGTGAGCCATCCTCAGGAAAGGAACTTATCAGGGCGTCAAGCTCATTGATGAACTCTCCAAGGGAACCTGGAGGGCGATAAATGATAAGGATGTTAAGCTTGAAAGGGCTGGTAACTGTGACAGCATGGAATTCAAAGGAGGCGATAGACAGATGGGTCAGGGGAGAAAGAGAGAATGTCCACTTGGGAGAGATGAGGATCCCAGTGCCACCGCCCCGCTGACCAGAAGCTCTCGGGGTGTGCGAGAACACGTGGGCAGACGAGGCGAGAGCAGTAGGAGTAGCAGTGTTGTCAGTGGTAATCCATGTTTCCGTCAGTGCCAAGAAGTCGAGGGACTGGAGGGACGCATAGGCTGAGATGAACTCTGCCTTGTTGGCCGCAGATCGGCAGTTCCAGAGGCTGCCGGAGACCTGGAACTCCACGTGGGTCGTGCGCGCTGGAACCACCAGGTTAGAATGGCGGCGGCCACGCGGTGTGAAGCGTTTGTATGGTCTGTGCAGAGAGGAGAGAAGAGGGATAGACTGACACATAGTTGACAGGCTACAGAAGAGGCTACGCTAATGCAAAGGAGATTAGAATGACAAGTGGACTACACGTCTCGAATGTTCAGGAAGTTAAGCTTACGTTGCAAAAATAAAATAAAATCTTATTGACTAAAATCTTATTGACTAAAATGATATAGTACTGCTGGCGGTGAAGTAGGCTGGCTAGCAGTGGCTGCGTTGGTGACTTTAATATTCTGAACTAGGCAAACCCTTTAATATTCTGAACTAGGCTAACCCTTTAATATTCTGAACTAGGCAAACCCTTTAATATTCTGAACTAGGCTAACCCTTTAATATTCTGAACTAGGCTAACCCTTTAATATTCTGAACTAGGCAAACCCTTTAATATTCTGAACTAGGCTAACCCTTTAATATTCTGAACTAGGCTAACCCTTTAATATTCTGAACTAGGCTAACCCTTTAATATTCTGAACTAGGCAAACCCTTTAATATTCTGAACTAGGCCAACCCTTTAACCCTTTAATATTCTGAACTAGGCTAACCCTTTAATATTCTGAACTAGGCTAACCCTTTAATATTCTGAACTAGGCTAACCCTTTAATATTCTGAACTAGGCAAACCCTTTAATATTCTGAACTAGGCTAACCCTTTAATATTCTGAACTAGGCAAACCCTTTAATATTCTGAACTAGGCTAACCCTTTAATATTCTGAACTAGGCAAACCCTTTAATATTCTGAACTAGGCTAACCCTTTAATATTCTGAACTAGGCAAACCCTTTAATATTCTGAACTAGGCCAACCCTTTAATATTCTGAATTAAGCCAACCCTTTAATATTCTGAACTAGGCAAACCCTTTAATATTCTGAACTAGGCTAACCCTTTAATATTCTGAACTAGGCTAACCCTTTAATATTCTGAACTAGGCTAACCCTTTAATATTCTGAACTAGGCTAACCCTTTAATATTCTGAACTAGGCTAACCCTTTAATATTCTGAACTAGGCAAACCCTTTAATATTCTGAACTAGGCCAACCCTTTAACCCTTTAATATTCTGAACTAGGCTAACCCTTTAATATTCTGAACTAGGCTAACCCTTTAATATTCTGAACTAGGCAAACCCTTTAATATTCTGAACTAGGCTAACCCTTTAATATTCTGAACTAGGCAAACCCTTTAATATTCTGAACTAGGCTAACCCTTTAATATTCTGAACTAGGCAAACCCTTTAATATTCTGAACTAGGCTAACCCTTTAATATTCTGAACTAGGCAAACCCTTTAATATTCTGAACTAGGCTAACCCTTTAATATTCTGAACTAGGCAAACCCTTTAATATTCTGAACTAGGCTAACCCTTTAATATTCTGAACTAGGCTAACCCTTTAATATTCTGAACTAGGCTAACCCTTTAATATTCTGAACTAGGCTAACCCTTTAATATTCTGAACTAGGCAAACCCTTTAATATTCTGAATTAAGCCAACCCTTTAATATTCTGAACTAGGCAAACCCTTTAATATTCTGAACTAGGCTAACCCTTTAATATTCTGAACTAGGCAAACCCTTTAATATTCTGAACTAGGCTAACCCTTTAATATTCTGAACTAGGCAAACCCTTTAATATTCTGAACTAGGCCAACCCTTTAATATTCTGAATTAAGCCAACCCTTTAATATTCTGAACTAGGCAAACCCTTTAATATTCTGAACTAGGCTAACCCTTTAATATTCTGAACTAGGCTAACCCTTTAATATTCTGAACTAGGCTAACCCTTTAATATTCTGAACTAAGCCGACCCTTTAATATTCGGAACTAGGCTAACCCGCTCCGGTGCTCGATGTCGCTGGTCTACTAACCACCGGTCCTGGCAACCTCACATTACGCACACCTGCTCCCCAACGCTATGCACACCTGGACTTTATCATCACATCGGTTTACTCTTTATTTAGCCCTCAGTAGCCTCAGTCTTCAGGCAGTATTAGTTTTGTGACTACTCCAACTCCGGCAGGGTGTCCAGACCTCTGTGGATTACGCCCTCACGCACCACTTTCTAGATTTTTTATTTTTTATTTTTTGAAACAAGTCATTTTTTCATTTCACTTCACCAATTTGGACTATTTTGTGTATGTCCATTACATGAATTACAAATAAAAATACAGTTAAATGACAAAAATGCCAAGGGGGGTGAATACTTTTGCAAGGCACTGTACTCAAAGTCATCCTCAGCCGCCCGTGGCTCCATAGTCATACTCCCCCCCTGACTGTGCCATCGATCTGTTGCAGGATCTGTGCCTCCATGAAGCCGCATCTACCCTCTGGCTGTGGCTGAAACCTATTGAGGAGTACCTAATGGAGGCTCTCCAACAGGGTTTCATCCGCACGTCTACCTCCCCTGCGTCGGCAGGCTTCTTCTTCGTGGCCAAGAAGGACATAGTTCTAGGCCCACGCATCCATTACAGAGGCTTCAATTCCATCACTACCAATTACCGCAAACCTCTCCCGTTGGTGCTGGCCTCTATCGAACAGCTCCGCGGGGCATATTTTTTTACATTTAAGTCATTTAGCAGACGCTCTTATCCAGAGCGACTTACAAATTGGAAAGTTCATACATATTCATCCTGGTCCCCGAGGGGGGAATGAACCCACAACCCTGGCGTTGCAAGCACCATGCTCTACCAACTGAGCCACACGGGACCACATTGGATTTTACCAAATTGGATCTGCGGATCTGCGGAGAGCCTACAATCTGACCCGCATCTGGGAGGGGAATGAATGGTAAACGGCATTCAGCACTATGTCTGTCCACTACGAGTACAGTGCTGGTGACAGAGAAAAAACTTAAAACCAATTCGGAGTAGAGAGAATACGTTTAATAACTTATTTAGGTTAAATTTACAGACTAATGATATTATTGTTATGGATTGGCTGACATGCGATATAAATTTAGCGAAGTATAGGGTAAGTTTACACTTTGGAATGGAGAAAGTTGAGAAGTCGATTTTACTTATACGATAGTTTTGCTGCTAAACTCAGTTGGAGGAACTAGATGTTTTGCCTAGAGGCATGAATAAGACAGTCATTTTTGGTATTATATTGGCTAGTTGTTGCGTTCTGAACACAGGTTGAGCGCTAGTAAACGCATATCTTTATTTGATGTTGGGTTCCGGTGGACGACATCCTGGATACCAACATCGTCCGGGATTTCCACCTCCGCCATCTGGACCGGCCCGCTCCTCCCCCTCGGGCCATTCCCCTGGCCAGCGTCATCCTGTGGCTGGAGTCGCCCGTGAGGAAGAGGATACTGTCACACCTACTCCCGCTCTCCCACTCCGGCACTCAACGTCACCGGTCTACTAACCACCGGTCCTGGCAACCCACATTGTGCACACCTGGACTTCATCATCACCCTGATTACTCTCCCTTTATTTAGTCATCAGTAGCCTCAGTCTCCAGGCAGTATTGGTTTTGTTAATGTTCAGAACGCTACTCCTGTTTTGATTATCTTTATGTTTTAGTATTTACTAAACCTTCTGCACCTGCCTTCTGACTCCCTGTGTATACGTTACACTGCATTGACAGTCATGTGAAATCCACAGATTAGACCCTAATGAATTTATTTCTATTGACTGATTTCCTTGATATGTAACTCTGTAAAATCTTTGAAAATGTTTCAGGTTGCGTTTATATTTTTGTTCAGTATATAATGGCTATCATTGTCTTTGACTTCTATCTTACTCTCTAAGGACAGGAGATAGGCAGATAGGCTTGTTTTAACTCCTATACTGAGCCCCCTAAGTTTGAAACAGGGGTTGATGTTCTCAGGCCTGTCTGTGTTGAGAGAAGCAGGATGTTAATGGATAATGAGCATGTTAATTAAGAACTGTTCTCAGGCCTGTGCTGCAGCTGTCCATCTCTGACCTTACGTCATCTCACTGAGCTCCCCTTTTCTCCTTTTCTCCTCTCCTCCTTTCCCCTGGCCTCCCCTACCCTCTCCTCTCACCTCCTCCCTTCCCCTAGCCTCCCCTACCCTCTCCTCTCCTCTCCTCCCTTCCCCTGGCGTCCCCTACCCTCTCCTCTCCTCCCTTCCCCTGGCCTCCCCTACCCTCTCCTCTTCTTTTCTCCCGTCCCCTCTCCTCCCTTCCCCTGGCCTCCCCTACCCTCTCCTCTCCTTTTCTCCCATCCCCTCTCCTCCCGTCCCCTCTCCTCCCTTCCCCTCTCCTCATCTCCCCTCTCACCCCCTCTCCCATTCCCTCCTAGTGCAGCTCTTGCTACTTCTCCTACTGGTGCTGTGGCTTCTCATGCTTCAGAACTGTTGTCTTGAAGAACGTTGTGTTGAAAAACGTTGTCTTGAAGAACGTTGTGTTGAAGAACGTTGTGTTGAAGAACGTTGTCTTGAAGAACGTTGTCTTGAAGAACGTTGTCTTGAAGAACGTTGTCTTGAAGAGCGTTGTCTTGAAGAACGTTGTCTTGAAGAGCGTTGTCTTGAAGAACGTTGACTTGAAGAACGTTGTCTTGAAGAGCGTTGTCTTGAAGAACGTTGTCTTGAAGAGCGTTGTCTTGAAGAACGTTGTCTTGAAGAACGTTGTCTTGAAGAACGTTGTCTTGAAGAGCGTTGTCTTGAAGAACGTTGTCTTGAAGAACGTTGTCTTGAAGAACGTTGTCTTGAAGAACGTTGTCTTGAAAACGTCTTGAAGAACGTTGTCTTGAAGAACGTTGTCTTGAAGAACGTTGTCTTGAAAACGTCTTGAAAAATGGTGTCTTGAAGAACGTTGTCTTGAAGAACGTTGTCTTGAAAAATGTTGTCTTGAAGAACGTTGTCTTGAAGAACGTTGTCTTGAAGAGCGTTGTCTTGAAAAACATTGTCTTGAAAAACGTTGTCTTGACAAACACATTGTCTGCTACTGCTGGTCTGTTTCTGTGTATGGAAAAGACTGATCAAGCCTCGCTGTTCTGACATATACTATTTTTAGCCACCAGCAGGATATTCACATCAACTGTAAATAACTACTGGGAACTCAATGCTCTTTTCTGATGCTGCTTCTTAGTACTGTAACCACAATGTTTTTGTTATGAAATACATATTGTCTTTGCAGATTAGAGTAGTTCTCTAACTGGAATGTTTGAATGTCTTGTTTTGCTTACATGCTTGTTTGTTGTGATAGTGTTGTGATAGTGGTCTTTATAATGGACTAACTCTCAAACTGTTTCAGTTGTTTCTTGTCAAGTATTGTTCAGATTTGTCAGGGTGATATTTGTCTTATCTAAGAAAGTTTTATCTAAGGAAGAAAAATATAAATATGACTAACCCTAATATATTAAATATGTCTATTCCCAAATATTTAAAATGGGAAACAATTCATTAAGATTCATTAAGTAGAGATGGAGTCCTCCATCTGGGTCTAGAGATGATTCATTAAGTAGAGATGGAATCCTGCATCTGGGTCTTGAGGATTCCATAAGTAGAGATGGAGTCCTCCATCTGGGTCTTGAGAGGATTCATTAAGTAGAGATGGAGTCCTCCATCTGGGTCTTGAGGATTCATTAAGTAGAGATGGAGTCCTCCATCGGGGTCTTGAGAGGATTCATTAAGTAGAGATGGAGTCCTCCATCTGGGTCTTGAGGATTCCATAAGTAGAGATGGAGTCCTCCATCTGGGTCTTGAGAGGATTCATTAAGTAGAGATGGAGTCCTCCATCTGGGTCTTGAGAGGATTCATTAAGTAGAGATGGAGTCCTCCATCTGGGTCTTGAGAGGATTCATTAAGTAGAGATGGAGTCCTCCATCTGGGTCTGGAGAGGATTCATTAAGTAGAGATGGAGTCCTCCATCTGGGTCTTGAGGATTCATTAAGTAGAGATGGAGTCCTCCATCTGGGTCTAGAGAGGATTCATTAAGTAGAGATGGAGTCCTCCATCTGGGTCTAGAGAGGATTCATTAAGTAGAGATGGAGTCCTCCATCTGGGTCTTGAGAGGATTCATTAAGTAGAGATGGAGTCCTCTATCTGGGTCTAGAGATGATTCATTAAGTAGAGATGGAGTCCTCCGTCTGGGTCTGGAGAGGCAGTAGGACTGATTTGCATAGATTTCTTTTATAACTTGAGATGGGAGCTGAATTTCTCGAAGATCTTCAAAGCTTTTGGTTGGGATTGAGATACATTGTCTTGAAAAAGTAAGATATCATTGGCCTATAACGAGATGACGTGATCCGTAGAATTGAGAGATATTGGTGTAATTTCGATTGTCAAAATGCCTGGGCCAGGAGTGCCGAAGACAATAAAAATAGCACAGGTGAGATGGGATCACCTTGCCTGCTACATCTAGTTATTCTGAACAGAACAGAGCAGGTGTTGCCTGTTATTACTATGGCTGAGGGATTGGTATATAGTATTTGAATCATATGAATGAAATTGGAGCCAAGTCCCATATGTTCCAAAACCGACCAACGATATGACCGTTCTAGTCTATCAAGAGATATGACCGTTCTAGTCTATCAAGAGATATGACCGTTCTAGTCTATCAAGAGATATGACCGTTCTAGTCTATCAAGAGATATGACCGTTCTAGTCTATCAAGAGATATGACCGTTCTAGTCTATCAAGAGATATGACCGTTCTAGTCTATCAAGAGATATGGCCGTTCTAGTCTATCAAGAGATATGGCCGTTCTAGTCTATCAAGAGATATGACCGTTCTAGTCTATCAAGAGATATGACCGTTCTAGTCTATCAAGAGATATGACCGTTCTAGTCTATCAAGAGATATGACCGTTCTATCAAGAGATATGACCGTTCTAGTCTATCAATAGATATGACCATTCTAGTCTATCAAGAGATATGACCGTTCTAGTCTATCAAGAGATATGACCATTCTAGTCTATCAAGAGATATGACCGTTCTAGTCTATCAAGAGATATGACCGTTCTAGTCTATCAAGAGATATGACCGTTCTAGTCTATCAAGAGATATGACCGTTCTAGTCTATCAAGAGATATGACCGTTCTATCAAGAGATATGACCGTTCTAGTCTATCAATAGATATGACCATTCTAGTCTATCAAGAGATATGACCGTTCTAGTCTATCAAGAGATATGACCATTCTAGTCTATCAAGAGATATGACCGTTCTAGTCTATCAAGAGATATGACCGTTCTAGTCTATCAAGAGATATGACCATTCTAGTCAATCAAGAGATATGACCGTTCTAGTCTATCAAGAGATATGACCGTTCTAGTCTATCAAGAGATATGACCATTCTAGTCTATCAAAAGCTTTTTCTGTGTTAAGAGAAACTGTCCAAGGAGCTATATGAAGCATGTCAGATATGTAATAGACGACGGAGGTTATCTGAGGAGAATGATTTTTTAACGAACTTTGGTCCGGATGTACCAATCTGGGTAAGTAACAATTTTAGAAAATATTTTAACATGTGTTTATCAGAGATACGGGGCGATAGTGAGAGGGTGGTGTCATTACCTTATTAATAAAAGCTAAATTAGTGCTGTATTCATATCTCTCCCAAATGAACCTTTGTGAATGGCTGGGATCATCATTTCAACTAACAGTGGGCCTAACTTGTTCCAAAATGTTTAACCTCTTAATAGACCGCAGGTGTAATATTGTCACAACCAGGTAATTTGCATTTATTTATGTTATCCAATGCCCTTTTGAGTTCATCGAGAGCGATGTGGGCTCCCATCAAGCCAATTTCCTCAGTTGAGGAATTGACTGTAATTGACTGTACTGAACTCTACTCTACTGAACTCTACTGTGATGTCCAAACTTGTGAAACACAGAAGTCTATGATTGGTACAGATTTGGTCGGGTCCAGACCAACACAATGTGGTTTTGTTAGTGGGGCAGAGCTCATTAAAATAGAGCCAGTGTGTAGAATAATACCAAACTATGCAAAGGAGCATATTGTATATTTCTACCTTTGTGTACCTATTCAGGATACATCACCACGAAGAGAATGACATTCATAAAGCTCTGTGGATGGGGGTGTGCTCACCCCACAGTTTCTTCTTGTCCACGATCAGCTCTTTGGTCTTACTGACATTGAGGGAGATGTTGTTTTTCTGGCCCCACACTGCCAGGTCACTGACCTCCTCTCTGCAGGCTGTCTCATCGTCGCCGGTGATCAGGCCTACCACCGTCGTGTCATCAGCAGACTTGATGATGGTGTTGGGAGTCGTGCGTTGCCACGCAGTCATGGGTGAACAGGGAGTACAAGAGGGGACTAAGCACACAACCCTGTGGGACACCCGCGTTGAGGGTCAGTGTGGTGAGGCCCATCAGGAAGTCCAGGATCCAATTGCAGAGGGAGGTGTTCAGACCCAGAGCCCTAAGCTTGGTGACGAGATTGGAGGGAACAATGGTGATGAACGCTGAGCTGTAGTCAATGAACAGCATTCTCACATGTGATCCTCTTATTTAGGTTGGTGAGGGCAGGGTGGAGAGCAATTTAATTTTCTTCCTCTATGGATCTGTTGGTGCGGTGTGCAAATTGGAGTGGGTCTAGGGTGTCTGGGATGATGTGTTGATGTGTGCCTTAAACAACCTTTCAAAGCATTTCATGATTACAGATGTGAGTGCTACAGGGCAGTATTCATTGTGGCATAAAGCTTTAGAGTTTTTCTTTTTTACACTCTTGTTTTGTTCAATATATAATACAATTAAAAACAAATAAATCCATTTTTAAGTGAGAAGTAGGCATTGGTCTGAAGCTGAAAAAGAAAGGAAATTCACAGGGGCACCACAATGCCTACTTCACCCATGCCCTACCAAGGTTTTACAGCACCACAATGCCTACTCCACCCATGCTCTACCAAGGTTTTACAGCACCACAATGCCTACTCCACCCATGCTCTACCAAGGTTTTACAGCACCACAATGCCTACTTCACCCATGCCCTACCAAGGTTTTACAGCACCACAATGCCTACTCCACCCATGCTCTACCAAGGTTTTACAGCACCACAATGCCTACTCCACCCATGCTCTACCAAGGTTTTACAGCACCACAATGCCTACTTCACCCATGCCCTACCAAGGTTTTACAGCACCACAATGCCTACTCCACCCATGCTCTACCAAGGTTTTACAGCACCACAATGCCTACTCCACCCATGCTCTACCAAGGTTTTACAGCACCACAATGCCTACTCCATCCATGCTCTACCAAGGTTTTACAGCACCTCAATGCCTACTCCATCCATGCTCTACCAAGGTTTTACAGCACCACAATGCTTACTCCACCCATGCTCTACCAAGGTTTTACAGCACCACAATGCCTACTCCATCCATGCTCTACCAAGGTTATACAGCACCACAATGCCTACTCCACCCATGCTCTACCAAGGTTATACAGCACCACAATGCCTACTCCACCCATGCTCTACCAAGGGTTTACAGCACCACCATGCCTACTCCACCCATGCTCTACCAAGGTTTTACAGCACCACAATGCCTACTCCACCCATGCTCTACCAAGGTTTTACAGCACCACAATGCCTACTCCACCCATGCTCTACCAAGGTTTTACAGCACCACAATGCCTACTCCACCCATGCTCTACCAAGGTTTTACAGCACCACAATGCCTACTCCACCCATGCTCTACCAAGGTTTTACAGCACCACAATGCCTACTCCACCCATGCTCTACCAAGGTTTTACAGCACCACAATGCCTACTCCACCCATGCTCTACCAAGGTTTTACAGCACCACAATGCCTACTCCATCCATGCTCTACCAAGGTTTTACAGCACCACAATGCCTACTCCACCCATGCTCTACCAAGGTTATACAGCACCACAATGCCTACTCCACCCATGCTCTACCAAGGTTATACAGCACCACAATGCCTACTCCACCCATGCTCTACCAAGGTTATACAGCACCACCATGCCTACTCCACCCATGCTCTACCAAGGTTTTACAGCACCACAATGCCTACTCCACCCATGCTCTACCAAGGGTTTACAGCACCACCATGCCTACTCCACCCATGCTCTACCAAGGTTTTACAGCACCACAATGCCTACTCCACCCATGCTCTACCAAGGTTTTACAGCACCACAATGCCTACTCCACCCATGCTCTACCAAGGTTTTACAGCACCACAATGCCTACTCCACCCATGCTCTACCAAGGTTTTACAGCACCACAATGCCTACTCCACCCATGCTCTACCAAGGTTTTACAGCACCACAATGCCTACTCCACCCATGCTCCACCAAGGTTTTACAGCACACAGCTTTGACCTACTACAGTAACTAACAAACACCACAGTAAGACATTATCCCATTACGATACATTCTCACACCACGGTAAGATTATCCCATGTGATTACACAATGTAACTGGCTAGATGACTACAGGACAGATTACACAATGCAGCTGGCTAGATGACTACAGGAGTGTGAAATACGTATGAACTGTTTTCTCTGGAAGGGTTCTGAAAACATTCTCTCAGGAAATGATTTAGGACACACAAAGGGGACAGCCCTGGTTTGTCAAATGAGAGCTGATATGGAGGTAGTCATCAGAATGTTACCCGGGGCAACGGTGATCTACTCTGACATCACACAGTGGAGGAGTTGGATGTTACAGAGGGAGGAGGACATCAACAAGCCCATAGAGATGGTCCAGAGGGAGGAGGACATCAACAAGCCCATAGAGATGGTCCAGAGGGAGGAGGACATCAACAAGCCCATAGAGATGGTCCAGAGGGAGGAGGACATCAACAAGCCCATAGAGATGGTCCAGAGGGAGGAGGACATCAACAAGCCCATAGAGATGGTCCAGTGGGAGGAGGACATCAACAAGCCCGTAGAGATGGTCCAGTGGGAGGAGGACATCAACAAGCCCATAGAGATGGTCCAGTGGGAGGAGGACATCAACAAGCCCATAGAGATGGTCCAGTGGGAGGAGGACATCAACAAGCCCATAGAGATGGTCCAGAGGGAGGAGGACATCAACAAGCCCATAGAGATGGTCCAGTGGGAGGAGGACATCAACAAGCCCATAGAGATGGTCCAGAGGGAGGAGGACATCAACAAGCCCATAGAGATGGTCCAGAGGGAGGAGGACATCAACAAGCCCATAGAGATGGTCCAGAGGGAGGAGGACATCAACAAGCCCATAGAGATGGTCCAGAGGGAGGAGGACATCAACAAGCCCATAGAGATGGTCCAGAGGGAGGAGGACATCAACAAGCCCATAGAGATGGTCCAGAGGGAGGAGGACATCAACAAGCCCATAGAGATGGTCCAGAGGGAGGAGGACATCAACAAGCCCGTAGAGATGTCCCGGCACTCTGTCAACCAGCTGGTGTTTGCATTTGTCCGTGACAGGTGCATGCCCACAATCCACCACCAATCCATAAAGCACTGTGTCCCTGGGCACTGCTGCAGGGCAAGTTTTCCCAAACTTGGTCCTGCCCCCCCCCCATGCTAAACATGTTTGTTTTATACATATGCTAAACATGGTTAATTTACATATGCTACACATGGTTTATTTACATATGCTAAACATGGTTTATTTACATATGCTAAACACGGTTTATTTAACATATGCTAAACCTGGTGTGTTTACATATGCTAAACCCGGTTTTTGTTTGTTGACTTTGTTGAGTATTTGCACACACTGCAGTAATGAATGAGTTTATCCCTGTGTGTGTGTGTGTGTGTGTGTGTGTGTGTGTGTGTGTGTGTGTGTGTGTGTGTGTGTGTGTGTGTGTGTGTGTGTGTGTGTGTGTGCGTGTGCGTGTGCGTGTGCGTGTGCGTGTGCGTGTGCGTGTGCGTGTGTGTGTGTGCGTGCGTGCGTGCGTGCGTGTGCGTGTGCGTGTGTGTGTGTGTGTGTACAGCCTCTCATCCTTCACTGCTGGACTGTCTGGGTGAAAACCAGAGCTTAATGAGGCACCACACACGTGGGACTCAGGGACCTATTTGATCAGTGGACCAAGCAGAAGGATTTTCAGGTGTTGTAACATTGATGTTGGGTCAGAGATCTCTGAGATATTTCACACGCAAGTTTAATTCCACAACAATCCATACCTGCCAGTTTCTTTGTTTGCGTTGCACCAAGGGGTGGAATAGGAGTGGGTTCCATTACTGTGGTTTTCATATTACATCCAAACATTCCCAGGATGAAAACACCATGTCTGTAATGGCATATGAACATAAAGATTTATATTCCATTTAGGGTGTCCACTCGCTCCGGCCATAAATATATTTACCAAGATATGATAGTTGATGTTCTGAGTCGTTCAGTTGGGGTCTTTCTCCAACATATCATTACTATACTATCCAAAAAGTCGGATTTCGTGACCTAATACATCCGATAAAGAGCACTGAGCTCTTGACAGAACGGTGCGGGTTTCTCGCTAAAACTTGAGGATTTAAAACGTTGCGGTCTTCGTCTTCCACCTTGTTTACAGGTCGTAAATAACTACATTAGCCTGACGAGCCGAATTAAATGTAAAAGGCTTTGAAAAAATAATTGCGTACACTCTGTGGGTACGTTGCCATTTCAGAGATACACTTGTTTTTGTGAGAAGTCTTCGAAAAAGAACAGGAACTTGTCGTTAATATGAACAGCGTACAGTAAAATATGAAAATACGATAACCATCTCTACCATCTATACCATCTCTATACTGTTGTCTGTAATTGAGAAGAAAGATGATGAATTCAACGGTAAGCCTCTGTCAGTTGGCCTTACATTCTCACACAGCCTAACTGACACAATGCTATTATCCAGATTTTAGACAACTTTGTTCTCTGGCCTCCATTGAATTAGTCACCCTAATTTTGACCATCCTACAAGGGTAAAAACTCCAGTAAGTTTTGAATGGATTATGATACGAGACACAGTAACGGTTTGGACCGTTACTTTTCTTAGAGGACTATCTACACAATTAGCATAATGTTACCCATTGGTCAAAAGCTGCATTCTATTTTTTTTGGACACCCTATTACGTTCCATTATTTTTGGGGGATTCTGTCAGATGCTGCTGCCTGCTAGAGATGGGCAACTGGTTGGTGACATGATGTATATGATGTATATTCTGTCCTGGTTGTCCTCAGGTAGACTGCAGTCATCTGCATTCAACCACCCTTGGGCACTATAGGGCTCTGCACGCATGCAGTACAGATAGATCAACCTCCCGAAGCTACTGGCTCCCTGACCGGGCTATATTCTCTATCAGAGAAGACGTTAACATCCTAAATGTTTAGGAGAGGGAGTGTGGCTCTGGTCAAGCGTAGTGCTCCATACAGCCAATGACCAAAGGCTTTACAAAATCTAAATTAGCCTCTATGTGTCACGCCCTGACCTTAGAGAGCCTTTTTTATGTCTCTATTTTGGTTTGGTCAGGGTGTGATTTGGGGTGGGCATTCTATGTTTTGTTTTCTATGATTTTGCGTTTCTATGTTTTGGCCGGGTAGGGTTCTCAATCAGGGACAGCTGTCTATCGTTGTCTCTGATTGGGAACCATACTTAGGTAGCCCTTTTTCCCTCATTTCGTTGTGGGTAGTTTACTTTTGTTAGTGGCACTAATGCCCTGTAAGTTTCACGGTTGTTTTCTTAGTTTGTTGTTTTGTTGGCGTCATTTTTTCTAAATAAAAGGAATATGTATGCTCACAACGCTGCACTTTGGTCCACTTCCTTTGACGGCCGTGACACTATGTCAACTCCAGAAATCATCTGAAAACAATAACAACAGCAGAGACCACTGGGGATTTATTTCAGACTGTTACATTGAACAACAAAATAAACGCAACATGCAAAACAATTTCAAAGCTTTACTAAGTTACAGTTCGTATAAGGAAATCAGTCTACTGAAATAAATGTATTAGGTCCTAATCTATAGTGTCACATGACTGGGAATACAGAATATGCCTCTGATGGTCATAGATAACTTAATTAAAAAGGTAGGGGCGTGGATCAGAAAACCAGTCAACATCCCTAACATGCTCAATGGGTGTCATGTCTGGTGAGTATGCAGGCCATGGAAGAACTGGGACATTTTCAGCTTCCAGGAATTGTGTACAGATCCTTGCGACATGGGGCCGTGCATTATCATGCTGAACCATGAGGTGATGGTGGGTGGATGAACGGCACGACAACGGGCCTCAGGATCTCGTCACGGTATCTCTGTACATTCAAACTGACGTTGGTAAAAATGCAATTGTGTTTGTTGTCCGAAAGCTTACCAAACCCCTTTCAAAGGCACTTAAATCTTTTGTATTGCCCATTCACCCTCTGAATGGCACACATACACAACCCATGTCTCAAGGCTTAAACAATTAAACCTGTGTGTGTGTGCTTAAAAAATCATACCTAATATTTTGTACAATCAGTGTAGGTTCAATACCGGTCAAAAGTTTTAGAACACCTACTCATTCAAGGGTTTTTCTTCAATTTTTACTATTTTCTACATTGTAGAATAACTGTGAAGACATCAAAACTATGAAATAACACATATGGAATCATCTAGTAACCAAAAAAGTGTTAAACAAATCAAAATATATTTTTTATATTTGAGATTCTTCAAAATAGCCACCCTTTGTCTAGATGACAGCTTTGTACCGTCATCAAAGATGCCTTCGTGTTTGAACATCATCTTTCATTTCAGTTGTTGTTGTTTGTTGTTATTACTCGTTTACATTATGTCCCTCTACCTTATGTCAACACATGGTCATAACCCTTCACAGTGTCCCTATACCTTATGGCAACACATGGTCATAGCACTTCACAGTGTCCCTCTACCTTATGTCAACACATGGTCATAACCCTTCACAGTGTCCCTCTACTTTATGTCAACACATGGTCATAACCCTTCACAGTGTCCCTCTACTTTATGTCAACACATGGTCATAACCCTTCACAGTGTCCCTTTACTTTATGTCAACACATGGTCATAACCCTTCACAGTGTCCCTCTACTTTATGTCAACACATGGTCATAACCCTTCACAGTGTCCCTCTACTGTATGTCAACACATGGTCATAACCCTTCACAGTGTCCCTCTACTTTATGTCAACACATGGTCATAACCCTTCACAGTGTCCCTCTACTTTATGTCAACACATGGTCATAACCCTTCACAGTGTCCCTGTACTTTATGTCAACACATGGTCATAACCCTTCACAGTGTCCCTCTACTTTATGTCAACACATGGTCATAACCCTTCACAGTGTCCCTCTACCTTATGTCAACAAATGGTCATAACCCTTCACAGTGTCCCTCTACCTTATGTCAACACATGGTCATAACCCTTCACAGTGTCCCTCTACCTTATGTCAACACATGGTCATAACCCTTCACAGTGTCCCTCTACTTTATCTCAAGACATGGTCATAACCCCTCACAGTGTCCCTCTACTTTATGTCAATACATGGTCATAACCCTTCACAATGTCCCTCTACCTTATGTCAACACATGGTCATAACCCTTCACAGTGTCCCTCTACTTTATGTCAACACATGGTCATAACCCTTCACAGTGTCCCTCTACTTTATGTCAACACATGGTCATAACCCTTCACAGTGTCCCTCTACCTTATGTCAACACATGGTCATAACCCTTCACAGTGTCCCTCTACTTTATGTCAACACATGGTCATAACCCTTCACAGTGTCCCTCTTCTTTATGTCAACACATGGTCATAACCCTTCACAGTGTCCCTCTACTTTATGTCAACACATGGTCATAACCCTTCACAGTGTCCCTGTACTTTATGTCAACACATGGTCATAACCCTTCACAGTGTCCCTCTACTTTATGTCAACACATGGTCATAACCCTTCACAGTGTCCCTCTACTTTATGTCAACACATGGTCATAACCCTTCACAGTGTCCCTCTACTTTATGTCACCACATGGTCATAACCCTTCACAGTGTCCCTCTACTTTATGTCAACACATGGTCATAACCCTTCACAGTGTCCCTCTACTTTATGTCAACACATGGTCATAACCCTTCACAGTGTCCCTCTACTTTATGTCAACACATGGTCATAACCCTTCTCAGTGTCCCTCTACTTTATGTCAACACATGGTCATAACCCTTCACAGTGTCCCTCTACTTTATGTCAACACATGGTCATAACACTTCACAGTGTCCCTCTACCTTATGTCAACACATGGTCTTAACCCTTCACAGTGTCCCTCTTCTTTATGTCAACACATGGTCATAACCCTTCACAGTGTCCCTCTACCTTATGTCAACACATGGTCATAACCCTTCACAGTGTCCCTCTACCTTATGTCAACACATGGTCATAACCCCTCACAGTGTCCCTCTACCTTTTGTCAACACATGGTCATAACCCTTCACAGTGTCCCTCTACCTTATGTCAACACATGGTCATAACCCTTCACAGTGTCCCTCTACTTTATGTCAACACATGGTCATAACCCTTCACAGTGTCCCTCTACTTTATCTCAAGACATGGTCATAACCCCTCACAGTGTCCCTCTACTTTATGTCAACACATGGTCATAACCCTTCACAATGTCCCTCTACCTTATGTCAACACATGGTCATAACCCTTCACAATGTCCCTCTACCTTATGTCAACACATGGTCATAACCCTTCACAGTGTCCCTCTACTTTATGTCAACACATGGTCATAACCCTTCACAGTGTCCCTCTACTTTATGTCAACACATGGTCATAACCCTTCACAGTGTCCCTCTACTTTATGTCAACACATGGTCATAACCCTTCACAGTGTCCCTGTACTTTATGTCAACACATGGTCATAACCCTTCACAGTGTCCCTGTACTGTATGTCAACACATGGTCATAACACTTCACAGTGTCCCTCTACCTTATGTCAACACATGGTCATAACCCTTCACAGTGTCCCTCTTCTTTATGTCAACACATGGTCATAACCCTTCACAGTGTCCCTCTACCTTATGTCAACACATGGTCTTAACCCTTCACAGTGTCCCTCTACCTTATGTCAACACATGGTCATAACCCTTCACAGTGTCCCTCTACCTTATGTCAACACATGGGCATAACCCTTCACAGTGTCCCTCTACTTTATGTCAACACATGGTCATAACCCTTCACAGTGTCCCTCTACCTTATGTCAACACATGGTCATAACCCTTCACAGTGTCCCTCTACCTTATGTCAACACATGGTCAAAATACATGGAAAATCCCAGCGAGCTGTTTCTTACACTCTGAGCAACGGAAAGTCCTCTGGAGTGGAAAGAGACCCTGAGAATAAATAACTAGCTAATGCTAATGCTAGAGGGAGAGAACAGCTCAGAACGGCTAGCACAGCCATTAACCAACCTGATATTATCAACCAAACTATGCAGACACTTGGGTTCAAATAGAGTTATACATCTTTCAAATAGTTTGTGTTCTTGTTTTAGCCTGCCTGGAGTGTCAGATGGGGCATGGGGGTTATTCTATTGGTTCAATTGCACCAGACAAGCTCAATCAAGCACAGCTGAAGGATATGAAATCGTTTTTGAATAGTAGTTTAACCCAGGTCTGGAGTGTGTGTGTTTGAGTGTGTGTTTGTGTGTGTGTCCCTTTCAAAACCACAGAGGGCTACCTGCACTCCCTACACTCCCTACATCCCTCCTAAAATAGCCGTCTGCTCTTCACGTGACGCGCTACGGTACGTTGCAGTGCATTGCGGCCCACTGGCAGACTGGGGTTACTCAGTTCAATTAGTTAATTGGCTGTTTATAACGATTACGACGAGGCAGCAGGAAACAGAGACCCGGGGGAAACAAGTCACTACTCAGGTAGCATAGAAGAGGCTAATACAGGAGGACATCTGGTGGACTTTCACACTTTATGTTTGTTGCACTGTCAGAAACATTGAATCTACAGTGGAACCCCCACACACCTACAGTGGAACCCCCACACACCTACAGTGGAACCCCCACACACCTACAGTGGAACCCCCACACACCTACAGTGGAACCCCCACACACCTACAGTGGAACCCCCACACACCTACAGTGGTACCCCCACACACCTACAGTGGAACCCCCACACACCTACAGTGGAACCCCCACACACCTACAGTGGAATCCCCACACACCCACAGTGGAACCCCCACTCATCTACAGTGGAACCCCCACACACCTACAGTGGTACCCCCACACACCTACAGCGGAACCCCCACACACCTACAGTGGAACCCCCACACACCTACAGTGGAACCCCCACACACCTACAGTGGAACCCCCACACACCCACAGTGGAACCCCCACACACCTACAGTGTAACCCCCACACACCTACAGTGGTACCCCCACACACCTACAGTGGTACCCCACACACCTATTGTGGAACCCCCACACACCTACAGTGGAACCCCCACACACCTACAGTGGAACCCCCACACACCTACAGCGGAACCCCCACACACCTACTGTGGAACCCCCACTCATCTACAGTGGAACCCCCACTCATCTACAGTGGAACCCCCACACACCTACAGTGGTACCCCCACACACCTACAGTGGAACCCCCACACACCTACAGCGGAACCCCCACACACCTACAGTGGAACCCCACACACCTACAGCGGAACCCCCACACATCTACAGTGGAACCCCCACACACCTATTGTGGAACCCCCACACATGTACAGTGGTACCCCCACACACCTACAGTGGAACCCCCACACACCTACAGTGGAACCCCCACACACGTACAGTGGAACCCCCACACACCTACAGTGGTACCCCCACACACCTATTGTGCAACCCCCACACACCTATTGTGGAACCCCCACACACGTAGAGTGGTACCCCCACACACCTACAGTGGAACCCCCACACACCTATTGTGGAGCCCCATACACCTATTGTGGAACCCCCACACACGTACAGTGTAATCCCCACACACCTATTGTGGAACCCCCACACACCTATTGTGGAACCCCCACACACCTACAGGGGAACCACCACACCTACAGTGGAACCCCCTCACTCCTACAGTGGTACCCCCACACACCTACAGTGGAACCCCCACACACCTACAGCGGAACCCCCACACACCTACAGTGGAACCCCCACACACCTACAGTGGAACCCCCACACACCTACAGTGGAATCCCCACACATTTACAGTGGTACCCCCACACACCTACAGTGGAACCCCCACACACCTACAGCGGTACCCCCACACACCTACAGTGGAACCCCTCACACACCTACAGTGGAACCCCCACACACCTACAGTGGAACCCCCACACACCCACAGTGGAACCCCCACTCACCTACAGCAGAACCCCCACACACCTATTTTGGAACCCCCACACACGTACAGTGGTACCCCCACACACCTACAGTGGAACCCCCACAGACCTACAGTGGTACCCCCACACATCTACAGTGGAACCCCACACATCTACAGTGGAACCCCCACACACCTACAGTGGAACCCCCACACACCTACAGCGGTACCCCCACACACCTACAGCGGAACCCCCACACACCTACAGTGGTACCCCCACACACCTACAGTGGAAACCCCACACACCTACAGCGGAACCCCCACACACCTACAGTGTAACCCACACACACCTACAGTGGAACCCCCACACACCTACAGCAGAACCCCCACACACCTACAGTGGAACCCCCACACACCTACAGCAGAACCCCCACACACCTACAGTGGAACCCCCACACACGTACAGTGGTACCCTCACACACCTACAGTGGAACCCCCACACACCTACAGTGGAACCCCCACACATCTACGGTGGAACCCCCACACACCTACAGTGGAACCCCCACACACGTACAGTGGTACCCCCACACACCTACAGTGGAACCCCCACACATCGACAGCGGTACCCCCACACACCTACAGGGGAACCCCCACACACCTACAGTGGAACCCCCTCACTCCTACAGTGGTACCCCCACACACCTACAGTGGAACCCCCACACACCTACAGCGGAACCCCCACACACCTACAGCGGGACCCCCACACACCTACAGTGGAACCCCCACACACCTACAGGGGAACCCCACACACCTACAATGGAACCCCCACACACCTACAGCGGTACCCCCACACACCTACAGCGGAACCCCCACACACCTACAGTGGAACCCCCACACACCTACAGTGGAACCCCCACACACCTACAGCGGAACCCCCAAACACCTACTGTGGAACCCCCACACACCTACAGTGTAACCCCCACACACCTACAGTGGAACCCCCACACACCTACAGTGGAACCCCCACACACCTACAGTGGAACCCCCACACACCTACAGCGGAACCCCCACACACCTATTTTGGAACCCCCACACACGTACAGTGGTACCCCCACACACCTACAGTGGAACCCCCACACACCTACAGTGGTACCCCCACACATCTACAGTGGAACCCCACACATCTACAGTGGAACCCCCACACACCTACAGTGGAACCCCCACACAATAGGTGGTACCCCCACACACCTACAGTTGAACCTCCACACACCTACAGTGGAACCCCCACACACCTACAGCGGAACACCCACACACCTACAGTGGAACCCCCACACACCTACAGTGGTACCCCCACACACCTACAGCGGAACCCCCACACACCTATTGTGGAACCCCCACACACGTACAGTGGTACCCCCACACACCTACAGTGGAACCCCCACACACCTACAGTGGAACCCCCACACACCTACAGTGGAACCCCCACACACCTACAGTGGAACCCCCACACATCGACAGCGGTACCCCCACACACCTACAGTGGAACCTCCACACACCTACAGTGGAACCCCCACACACCTACAGCGGAACACCCACACACCTACAGTGGAACCCCCACACACCTACAGTGGTACCCCCACACACCTACAGCGGAACCCCCACACACCTATTGTGGAACCCCCACACACGTACAGTGGTACCCCCACACACCTACAGTGGAACCCCCACACACCTACAGTGGTACCCCCACACATCCTACAGTGGAACCCCACACATCTACAGTGGAACCCCCACACACCTACAGTGGAACCCCCACACACGTACAGTGGTACCCTCACACACCTACAGTGGAACCCCCACACATCGACAGCGGTACCCCCACACACCTACAGTGGAACCCCCACACACCTACAGTGGAACCCCCACACACCTACAGCGGAACACCCACACACCTACAGTGGAACCCCCACACACCTACAGTGGAACCCCCACACACCTACAGTGGAACCCCCACACATCGACAGCGGTACCCCCACACACCTACAGTGGAACCTCCGCACACCTACAGTGGAACCCCCACACACCTACAGTGGAACCCCCACACACCTACAGTGGAATCCCCACACACCTACAGTGGTACCCCCACACACCTACAGTGGAATCCCCACACACCTACAGCAGTACCCTCACACATCTACAGTGGAATCCCCACACACCTACAGTGGTACCCCCACACACCTACAGTGGAACCCCCACACACCTACAGCGGTTATTCTGTGGCTGAACTGCGTACTCAGTCAACTATGGCCAGGGGTTTTCCCTGCGTCTGCTCAGGAAGCGGTGAGGATTCAACGGAATGGTGAATAGCATCATAACCATGTCACATGCTTTTAAAGAGTGCTCACAGACACCTCAAGTGAAGTGACGTTCATTTGAGGTGTTATAAAACAGTTATCAATGTGCTTTATGCCACAGGATGAGAGTATAACACTTTGTTTTAACCTTTTTTTAGAAACAAGGATGCAGTTGTGTAAAGTACTTTAGGGAAAAATACTTTTAAGTACTACTTAAGTCGTTTTTGGGGGTATCTGTACTTAAATTTACTATTTATATTTTTGACAAGTTTTATTTTTTACTTCACTACATTCTTAAAGAAAATAATGTACTTTTTACTCAATATATTTTCCCTGACACCGAAAAGTACTCGTTACATTTTGAATGCTGGACAGAACATGACAGAGCAGAGTAGGACAGAAAATGGTCCAATTCACACACTTGTCAAGAGAACATCCCTGGTCATCTCTACTGCCTCTGATCTGGAGGACTCACTAAACAGAGAACATCCCTGGTCATCCCTACTGCCTCTGATCTGGAGGACTCACTAAACAGAGAACATCCCTGGTCTTCCCTACTGCCTCTGATCTGGAGGACTCACTAAACAGAGAACATCCCTGGTCTTCCCTACTGCCTCTGATCTGGAGGACTCACTAAACAGAGAACATCCCTGGTCTTCCCTACTGCCTCTGATCTGGAGGACTCACTAAACAGAGAACATCCCTGGTCATCCCTACTGCCTCTGATCTGGAGGACTCACTAAACAGAGAACATCCCTGGTCATCCCTACTGCCTCTGATCTGGAGGACTCACTAAACAGAGAACATCCCTGGTCATCCCTGGTCATCCCTACTGGCTCTGATCTGGAGGACTCACTAAACAGAGAACATCCCTGGTCATCCCTACTGCCTCTGATCTGGAGGACTCACTAAACAGAGAACAACCCTGATCATCCCTACTGCCTCTGATCTGGTGGACTAACTAAACAGAGAACATCCCTGGTCATCCCTAGTGCCTCTGATCTGGAGGACTCACTAAACAGAGAACATCCCTGGTCATCCCTACTGGCTCTGATCTGGTGGACTCACTAAACAGAGAACATCTCTGGTCATCCCTACTGCCTCTGATCTGGAGGACTCACTAAACAGAGAACATCCCTGGTCATCCCTACTGGCTCTGATCTGGAGGACTCACTAAACAGACAACATCCCTGGTCATCCCTACTGCCTCTGATCTGGAGGACTCACTAAACAGAGAACATCCCTGGTCATCCCTGGTCATCCCTACTGGCTCTGATCTGGAGGATTCACTAAACAGAGAACATCCCTGGTCATCCCTACTGCATCCGATCTGGAGGACTCACTAAACAGAGAACATCCCTGGTCATCCCTGGTCATCCCTACTGCCTCTGATCTGGAGGACTCACTAAACAGAGAACATCCCTGGTCATCCCTACTGCCTTTGATCTGGAGGACTCACTAAACAGAGAACAACCCTGGTCATCCCTACTGCCTCTGATCTGGAGGACTCACTAAACAGAGAACATCCCTGGTCATCCCTACTGCCTCTGATCTGGAGGACTCACTAAACAGAGAACATCCCTGGTCATCCCTACTGCCTCTGATCTGGAGGACTCACTAAACAGAGAACATCCCTGGTCATCCCTGGTCATCCCTACTGGCTCTGATCTGGAGGACTCACTAAACAGAGAACATCCCTGGTCATCCCTACTGCCTCTGATCTGGAGGACTCACTAAACAGAGAACAACCCTGATCATCCCTACTGCCTCTGATCTGGTGGACTAACTAAACAGAGAACATCCCTGGTCATCCCTAGTGCCTCTGATCTGGAGGACTCACTAAACAGAGAACATCCCTGGTCATCCCTACTGGCTCTGATCTGGTGGACTCACTAAACAGAGAACATCTCTGGTCATCCCTACTGCCTCTGATCTGGAGGACTCACTAAACAGAGAACATCCCTGGTCATCCCTACTGGCTCTGATCTGGAGGACTCACTAAACAGAAAACATCCCTGGTCATCCCTTGTCATCCCTACTGCCTCTGATCTGGAGGACTCACTAAACAGAGAACAACCCTGGTCATCCCTACTGCCTCTGATCTGGAGGACTCACTAAACAGAGAACATCCCTGGTCATCCCTACTGCCTCTGATCTGGAGGACTCACTAAACAGAGAACATACCTGGTCATCCCTACTGCCTCTGATCTGGAGGACTCACTAAACAGAGAACATCCCTGGTCATCCCTGGTCATCCCTACTGGCTCTGATCTGGAGGACTCACTAAACAGAGAACATCCCTGGTCATCCCTACTGCCTCTGATCTGGAGGACTCACTAAACAGAGAACAACCCTGATCATCCCTACTGCCTCTGATCTGGTGGACTCACTAAACAGAGAACATCCCTGGTCATCCCTAGTGCCTCTGATCTGGAGGACTCACTAAACAGAGAACATCCCTGGTCATCCCTACTGGCTCGGATCTGGTGGACTCACTAAACAGAGAACATCTCTGGTCATCCCTACTGCCTCTGATCTGGTGGACTCACTAAACAGAGAACATCCCTGTTCATCCCTAGTGCCTCTGATCTGGAGGACTCACTAAACAGAGAACATCCCTGGTCATCCCTACTGGCTCTGATCTGGTGGACTCACTAAACAGAGAACATCTCTGGTCATCCCTACTGCCTCTGATCTGGAGGACTCACTAAACAGAGAACATCCCTGGTCATCCCTACTGGCTCTGATCTGGAGGACTCACTAAACAGAAAACATCCCTGGTCATCCCTTGTCATCCCTACTGCCTCTGATCTGGAGGACTCACTAAACAGAGAACATCCCTGGTCATCCCTACTGCCTTTGATCTGGAGGACTCACTAAACAGAGAACAACCCTGGTCATCCCTACTGCCTCTGATCTGGAGGACTCACTAAACAGAGAACATCCCTGGTCATCCCTACTGCCTCTGATCTGGAGGACTCACTAAACAGAGAACATCCCTGGTCATCCCTACTGCCTCTGATCTGGAGGACTCACTAAACAGAGAACATCCCTGGTCATCCCTACTGCCTCCGATCTGGAGGACTCACTAAACAGAGAACATCCCTGGTCATCCCTGGTCATCCCTACTGCCTCTGATCTGGAGGACTCACTAAACAGAGAACATCCCTGGTCATCCCTACTGCCTTTGATCTGGAGGACTCACTAAACAGAGAACAACCCTGGTCATCCCTACTGCCTCTGATCTGGAGGACTCACTAAACAGAGAACATCCCTGGTCATCCCTACTGCCTCTGATCTGGAGGACTCACTAAACAGAGAACATCCCTGGTCATCCCTACTGCCTCTGATCTGGAGGACTCACTAAACAGAGAACATCCCTGGTCATCCCTACTGGCTCTGATCTGGAGGACTCACTAAACAGAGAACATCTCTGGTCATCCCTACTGCCTCTGATCTGGAGGACTCACTAAACAGAGAACATCCCTGGTCATCCCTACTGGCTCTGATCTGGAGGACTCACTAAACAGAAAACATCCCTGGTCATCCCTACTGCCTCTGATCTGGAGGACTCACTAAACAGAGAACATCCCTTGTCATCCCTACTGCCTCTGATCTGGAGGACTCACTAAACAGAGAACATCCCTGGTCATCCCTACTGACTCTGATCTGGAGGACTCACTAAACACAATGTTTAATTTGTAAATTAATGTCTTAGTGATGGATTGTGCCCCTGACTACCTGTAAATAAATACAAAAAGAATGTCAGATGACAACAAATGAAGGAATTTGAAATAATTAATACTTTTACTTTCACTTTTGATACTTAAGTAAATTTAGAACCAAATACTTTTAGAGTTTTACTCAAGTAGTATTTCAGTTTGGTGACTTCCACTTTTACCTGAGTCATTTTCTATTAAGGTCTTTTTTTCTTTAATCAAGTATGACATCAGATAACTTTTTCCACCACTGGACAGATGTACTTAGGTTAAAAAGTGTTAACATTGAGTGTTATAAATAACATTTCCACTACAGGTGAATCCTTTTCAGCTTCTTATCTCTTCTTCTAGGGCTTTTGATGAGTTGGAGGACCACCTGTTCTTCAAGGGCTTTTGATGAGTTGGAGAACCACCTCTTCTTCTAGGGCTTTTGATGAGTTGGAGGACCACCTCTTCTTCTAGGGCTTTTGATGAGTTGGAGGACCACCTCTTCTTCTAGGGCTTTTGATGAGTTGGAGGACCACCTCTTCTTCTAGGGCTTTTGATGAGTTGGAGGACCACCTCTTCTTCTAGGGCTTTTGATGAGTTGGAGGACCACCTGTTCTTCTAGGGCTTTTGATGAGTTGGAGGACCACCTCTTCTTCTAGGGCTTTTGATGAGTTGGAGGACCACCTCTTCTTCTAGGGCTTTTGATGAGTTGGAGGACCACCTGTTCTTCTATAGCTTTTGTAACAACATGAGTTGGAGGACCAGGACTCCACTAACTACAGGTAATTGATCATCAATGTCTATGAGTCACAGTGAGCTCGTGTGCGTGTGTGTGTGTGTGTGTGTGTGTGTGTGTGTTCGTCTGTCTGTCTGTGTGTGTGTGTGTGTGTGTGTGTGTGTGATAACACCACTGTGTATAGGCTGTGATAGAGCTGGGGGAAGCCCTGGTCTCTGAGAGGTAGTTTGTATCACCTCTCCATCATGCCTGGATCCCAACCCAGCTCTCTCTTGTATGACCTGTTTGTTCAGGCTTGCTGCTATTACTTTACCCAGGTCGTGTCCCAAATGGCACCCTATTCCCTATATAGTGCACTACTTTAGACCAGGGCCCATGCACTATGTAGGGAATAGGGTGGCATTGGGGACAATAACTGTTGTTTCTACTGAGGAGTACAGGACTGAGGTCACAACCTACCAACCAGGACGCAATTTGTGTTTTGGGGTTTTATTTTATTATCGTCACTTATCATCACTACGATCTGGTTCCCCCAACTACGATCTGGTTCCCCCCAACTACAATCTGGTTCCCCCCAACTACAATCTGGTTCCCCCCAACTACAATCTGGTTCACCCCAACTACAATCTGGTTCCCCCCAACTACAATCTGGATTCCCCCCAACTACAGCCTGGTTCCCCCCAACTACAATCTGGTTCCCCCCAACTACAATCTGGTTCCCCCCAACTACAATCTGGTTCCCCCCAACTACAGCCTGGTTCCCCCCAACTACAATCTGGTTCCCCCCAACTACAATCTGGTTCCCCCCAACTACAGCCTGGTTCCCCCCAACTACAATCTGGTTCCCCCCAACTACAACCTGGTTCCCCCCAACTACAATCTGGTTCCCCCCAACTACAATCTGGTTCCCCCCAACTACAGCCTGGTTCCCCCCAACTACAATCTGGTTACCCCCAACTACAACCTGGTTCCCCCCAACTACAATCTGGTTCCCCCCAACTACAACCTGGTTCCCCCCAACTACAGCCTGGTTCCCCCCAACTACAGCCTGGTTCCCCCCAACTACAATCTGGTTCACCCCCAACTACAGCCTGGTTCCCCCCAAATACAGCCTGGTTACCCCCCAACTACAATCTGGTTCCCCCCAACTACAATCTGGTTCCCCCCAACTACAGCCTGGTTCCCCCCAACTACAATCTGGTTCCCCCCAACTACAGCCTGGTTCCCCCCAACTACAATCTGGTTCCCCCCAACTACAATCTGGTTCCCCCCAACTACAGCCTGGTTCCCCCCAACTACAGCCTGGTTCCCCCCAACTACAATCTGGTTCACCCCCAACTACAGCCTGGTTCCCCCCAAATACAGCCTGGTTACCCCCCAACTACAATCTGGTTCCCCCCAACTACAATCTGGTTCCCCCCAACTACAATCTGGTTCCCCCCAACTACAATCTGGTTCCCCCCAACTACAATCTGGTTCCCCCCAACTACAATCTGGTTCCCCCCAACTACAATCTGGTTCCCCCCAACTACAACCTGGTTCCCCCCAACTACAACCTGGTTCCCCCCAACTACAGCCTGGTTCCCCCCAACTACAACCTGGTTCCCCCCAACTACAATCTGGTTCCCACCAACTACAATCTGGTTCCCCCCAACTACAATCTGGTTCCCCCCAACTACAACCTGGTTCCCCCCAACTACAATCTGGTTCCCCCCAACTACAATCTGGTTCCCCCCAACTACAATCTGGTTCCCCCCAACTACAATCTGGTTCACCCCAACTACAATCTGGTTCCCCCCAACTACAGCCTGGTTCCCCCCAACTACAATCTGGTTCCCCCCAACTACAGCCTGGTTCCCCCCAACTACAATCTGGTTCCCCCCAACTACAATCTGGTTCCCCCCAACTACAGCCTGGTTCCCCCCAACTACAGCCTGGTTCCCCCCAACTACAATCTGGTTCCCCCCAACTACAGCCTGGTTCCCCCCAACTACAATCTGGTTCCCCCCAACTACAGCCTGGTTCCCCCCAACTACAATCTGGTTCCCCCCAACTACAATCTGGTTCCCCCAACTACAATCTGGTTCCCCCCAACTACAATCTGGTTCCCCCCAACTACAACCTGGTTCCCCCCAACTACAATCTGGTTCCCCCCAACTACAATCTGGTTCCCCCCAACTACAATCTGGTTCCCCCCAACTACAATCTGGTTCCCCCCAACTACAGCCTGGTTCCCCCCAACTACAATCTGGTTCCCCCCAACTACAATCTGGTTCCCCCCAACTACAATCTGGTTCCCCCCAACTACAACCTGGTTCCCCCCAACTACAATCTGGTTCCCCCCAACTACAATCTGGTTCCCCCCAACTACAACCTGGTTCCCCCCAACTACAGCCTGGTTCCCCCCAACTACAATCTGGTTCACCCCCAACTACAGCCTGGTTCCCCCCAACTACAGCCTGGTTCCCCCCAACTACAATCTGGTTCACCCCCAACTACAGCCTGGTTCCCCCCAAATACAGCCTGGTTACCCCCCAACTACAATCTGGTTCCCCCCAACTACAGCCTGGTTCCCCCCAACTACAATCTGGTTCCCCCCAACTACAGCCTGGTTCCCCCCAACTACAATCTGGTTCCCCCCAACTACAATCTGGTTCCCCCCAACTACAGCCTGGTTCACCCCAACTACAATCTGGTTCCCCCCAACTACAATCTGGTTCCCCCCAACTACAATCTGGTTCCCCCCAACTACAATCTGGTTCCCCCCAACTACAATCTGGTTCCCCCCAACTACAATCTGGTTCACCCCCACTACAATCTGGTTCCCCCCAACTACAATCTGGTTCACCCCCACTACAACCTGGTTCCCCCCAACTACAGCCTGGTTCCCCCCAACTACAATCTGGTTCACCCCAACTACAATCTGGTTCCCCCCAACTACAATCTGGTTCCCCCCAACTACAATCTTGTTCCCCCCAACTACAATCTGGTTACCCCCAACTACAATCTGGTTCCCCCCAACTACAATCTGGTTCACCCCCAACTACAGCCTGGTTCCCCCCAAATACAGCCTGGTTCCCCCCAACTACAACCTGGTTCCCCCCAACTACAGCCTGGTTCACCCCCAAATACAGCCTGGTTCCCCCCAACTACAACCTGGTTCCCCCCAAATACAGCCTGGTTCCCCCCAACTACAATCTGGTTCCCCCCAACTACAGCCTGGTTCCCCCCAACTACAATCTGGTTCCCCCCAAACACAGCCTGGTTCCCCCCAACTACAGCCTGGTTCCCCCCAACTACAATCTGGTTCCCCCCAACTACAATCTGGTTCCCCCCAACTACAGCCTGGTTCCCCCCAACTACAATCTGGTTCCCCCCAACTACAATCTGGTTCCCCCCAAATACAGCCTGGTTCCCCCCAACTACAGCCTGGTTCCCCCCAACTACAATCTGGTTCCCCCCAACTACAATCTGGTTCCCCCCAACTACAGCCTGGTTCCCCCCAACTACAACCTGGTTCCCCCCAACTACAATCTGGTTCACCCCAACTACAATCTGGTTCCCCCCAACTACAATCTGGTTCCCCCCAACTACAATCTGGTTCCCCCCAACTACAATCTGGTTCCCCCCCAACTACAATCTGGTTCCCCCCAACTACAATCTGGTTCCCCCCAACTACAATCTGGTTCCCCCCAACTACAATCTGGTTCCCCCCAACTACAATCTGGTTCCCCCCAACTACAACCTGGTTCCCCCCAACTACAATCTGGTTCCCCCCAACTACAATCTGGTTCCCCCCAACTACAGCCTGGTTCCCCCCAACTACAGCCTGGTTCCCCCCAACTACAATCTGGTTACCCCCAACTACAACCTGGTTCACCCCAACGACAGCCTGGTTCCCCCCAACTACAATCTGGTTCCCCCCAACTACAATCTGGTTCCCCCCAACGACAGCCTGGTTCCCCCCAACTACAATCTGGTTCCCCCCAACTACAATCTGGTTCCCCCCAACTACAATCTGGTTCCCCCCAACTACAATCTGGTTCCCCCCAACTACAATCTGGTTCCCCCCAACTACAGCCTGGTTCCCCCCAACTACAGCCTGGTTCCCCCCAACTACAACCTGGTTCCCCCCAACTACAACCTGGTTCCCCCCAACTACAATCTGGTTCCCCCCCAACTACAATCTGGTTCCCCCCAACTACAGCCTGGTTCCCCCCAACTACAACCTGGTTCCCCCCAACTACAACCTGGTTCCCCCCAACTACAATCTGGTTCCCCCCAACTACAATCTGGTTCCCCCCAACTACAATCTGGTTCACCCCAACTACAATCTGGTTCCCCCCAACTACAATCTGGTTACCCCCAACTACAGCCTGGTTCCCCCCAACTACAGCCTGGTTCCCCCCAACTACAATCTGGTTCCCCCCAACTACAATCTGGTTACCCCCAACTACAGCCTGGTTCCCCCCAACTACAGCCTGGTTCCCCCCAACTACAATCTGGTTCCCCCCAACTACAATCTGGTTCCCCCCAACTACAGCCTGGTTCCCCCCAACTACAATCTGGTTCACCCCCAACTACAGCCTGGTTCCCCCCAACTACAATCTGGTTCCCCCCAAAAACAGCCTGGTTACCCCCCAACTACAATCTGGTTCCCCCCAACTACAATCTGGTTCCCCCCAACTACAATCTGGTTCCCCCCAACTACAGCCTGGTTCCCCCCAACTACAGCCTGGTTCCCCCCAACTACAATCTGGTTACCCCCAACTACAACCTGGTTCCCCCCAACTACAGCCTGGTTCACCCCAACTACAATCTGGTTCCCCCCAACTACAATCTGGTTCCCCCCAACTACAATCTGGTTCCCCCCAACTACAATCTGGTTCCCCCCAACGACAGCCTGGTTCCCCCCAACTACAGCCTGGTTCCCCCCAACTACAATCTGGTTCCCCCCAACGACAGCCTGGTTCCCCCCAACTACAATCTGGTTCCCCCCAACTACAATCTGGTTCCCCCCAACTACAATCTGGTTCCCCCCAACTACAATCTGGTTCCCCCCAACTACAGCCTGGTTCCCCCCAACTACAGCCTGGTTCCCCCCAACTACAATCTGGTTCACCCCCAACCACAGCCTGGTTCCCCCCAAAAACAGCCTGGTTACCCCCCAACTACAATCTGGTTCCCCCCAACTACAATCTGGTTCCCCCCAACTACAATCTGGTTCCCCCCAACTACAGCCTGGTTCCCCCCAACTACAATCTGGTTCACCCCCACTACAACCTGGTTCCCCCCAACTACAGCCTGGTTCCCCCCAACTACAATCTGGTTCCCCCCAACTACAGCCTGGTTCCCCCAACTACAATCTGGTTCCCCCCAACTACAATCTGGTTCCCCCCAACTACAATCTGGTTCCCCCAACTACAATCTGGTTCCCCCCAACTACAATCTGGTTCCCCCCAACTACAGCCTGGTTCCCCCCAACTACAATCTGGTTCCCCCCAACTACAGCCTGGTTCCCCCCAACTACAGCCTGGTTCCCCCCAACTACAATCTGGTTCACCCCCAACTACAGCCTGGTTCCCCCCAAAAACAGCCTGGTTACCCCCCAACTACAATCTGGTTCCCCCCAACTACAATCTGGTTCCCCCCAACTACAATCTGGTTCCCCCCAACTACAGCCTGGTTCCCCCCAACTACAGCCTGGTTCCCCCCAACTACAATCTGGTTACCCCCAACTACAACCTGGTTCCCCCCAACTACAGCCTGGTTCCCCCCAACTACAATCTGGTTCCCCCCAACTACAATCTGGTTCCCCCCAACTACAGCCTGGTTCCCCCCAACTACAATCTGGTTCCCCCCAACTACAATCTGGTTCCCCCCAACTACAGCCTGGTTCCCCCCAACTACAGCCTGGTTCCCCCCAACTACAATCTGGTTACCCCCAACTACAACCTGGTTCCCCCCAACTACAGCCTGGTTCCCCCCAACTACAATCTGGTTCCCCCCAACTACAATCTGGTTCCCCCCAACTACAGCCTGGTTCCCCCCAACTACAATCTGGTTCCCCCCAACTACAATCTGGTTCCCCCCAACTACAGCCTGGTTCCCCCCAACTACAATCTGGTTCCCCCCAACTACAGCCTGGTTCCCCCCAACTACAATCTGGTTCCCCCCAACTACAATCTGGTTCCCCCCAAATACAGCCTGGTTCCCCCCAACTACAATCTGGTTCCCCCCAACTACAATCTGGTTCCCCCCAACTACAATCTGGTTCCCCCCAACTACAGCCTGGTTCCCCCCAAATACAATCTGGTTCCCCCCAACTACAGCCTGGTTCCCCCAACTACAATCTGGTTCCCCCCAACTACAGCCTGGTTCCCCCCAACTACAGCCTGGTTCCCCCCAACTACAGCCTGGTTCCCCCCAACTACAGCCTGGTTCCCCCCAACTACAATCTGGTTCCCCCCAACTACAATCTGGTTCCCTCCAACTACAACCTGGTTCCCCCAAAATACAATCTGGTTCCCCCCAACTACAGCCTGGTTCCCCCCAACTACAGCCTGGTTCCCCCCAACTACAATCTGGTTACCCCCAACTACAACCTGGTTCCCCCCAACTACAGCCTGGTTCCCCCCAACTACAATCTGGTTCCCCCCAACTACAATCTGGTTCCCCCCAACTACAATCTGGTTCCCCCCAACTACAATCTGGTTACCCCCAACTACAACCTGGTTCCCCCCAACTACAGCCTGGTTCCCCCCAACTACAATCTGCTTCCCCCCAACTACAATCTGGTTCCCCCCAACTACAATCTGGTTCCCCCCAACTACAATCTGGTTCCCCCCAACTACAATCTGGTTCCCCCCAACTACAATCTGGTTCCCCCCAACTACAATCTGGTTCCCCCCAACTACAATCTGGTTCCCCCCAACTACAGCCTGGTTCCCCCCAACTACAATCTGGTTCCCCCCAACTACAATCTGGTTCCCCCCAACTACAATCTGGTTCCCCCCAACTACAATCTGGTTCCCCCCAACTACAATCTGGTTCCCCCCAACTACAATCTGGTTCCCCCCAACTACAGCCTGGTTCCCCCCAACTACAATCTGGTTCACCCCAACTACAGCCTGGTTCCCCCCAACTACAATCTGGTTCCCCCCAACTACAATCTGGTTCCCCCCAAATACAGCCTGGTTACCCCCCAACTACAATCTGGTTCCCCCCAACTACAATCTGGTTCCCCCCAACTACAATCTGGTTCCCCCCAACTACAATCTGGTTCACCCCAACTACAGCCTGGTTCCCCCCAACTACAATCTGGTTCCCCCCAACGACAGCCTGGTTCCCCCCAACTACAATCTGGTTCCCCCCAACTACAATCTGGTTCCCCCCAACTACAATCTGGTTCACCCCAACTACAATCTGGTTCCCCCCAACTACAATCTGGTTCCCCCCAACTACAATCTGGTTCCCCCCAACTACAATCTGGTTCCCCCCAACTACAATCTGGTTCCCCCCAACTACAATCTGGTTCCCCCCAACTACAATCTGGTTCCCCCCAACTACAATCTGGTTCCCCCCAACTAAAATCTGGTTCACCCCAACTACAATCTGGTTCCCCCCAACTACAACCTGGTTCACCCCAACTACAATCTGGTTCCCCCCAACTACAGCCTGGTTCCCCCCAACTACAGCCTGGTTCCCCCCAACTACAATCTGGTTCCCCCCAACTACAATCTGGTTCCCCCCAACTACAATCTGGTTCACCCCAACTACAATCTGGTTCCCCCCAACTACAGCCTGGTTCCCCCCAACTACAGCCTGGTTCCCCCCAACTACAATCTGGTTCCCCCCAACTACAATCTGGTTCCCCCCAACTACAATCTGGTTCCCCCCAACTACAATCTGGTTCACCCCAACTACAGCCTGGTTCCCCCCAACTACAATCTGGTTCACCCCCAACTACAGCCTGGTTCCCCCCAAATACAGCCTGGTTACCCCCCAACTACAATCTGGTTCCCCCCAACTACAATCTGGTTCCCCCCAACTACAGCCTGGTTCCCCCCAACTACAGCCTGGTTCCCCCCAACTACAATCTGGTTCCCCCCAACTACAATCTGGTTCCCCCCAACTACAGCCTGGTTCCCCCCAACGACAGCCTGGTTCCCCCCAACTACAATCTGGTTCACCCCAACTACAATCTGGTTCCCCCCAACTACAATCTGGTTCCCCCCAACTACAATCTGGTTCCCCCCAACTACAATCTGGTTCACCCCAACTACAATCTGGTTCACCCCAACTACAATCTGGTTCCCCCCAACTACAGCCTGGTTCCCCCCAACTACAATCTGGTTCCCCCCAACTACAATCTGGTTCCCCCCAACTACAATCTGGTTCCCCCCAACTACAATCTGGTTCCCCCCAACTACAATCTGGTTCCCCCCAACTACAATCTGGTTCCCCCCAACTACAATCTGGTTCACCCCAACTACAATCTGGTTCCCCCCAACTACAGCCTGGTTCCCCCCAACTACAGCCTGGTTCCCCCCAACTACAATCTGGTTCACCCCCAACTACAGCCTGGTTCCCCCCAAATACAGCCTGGTTACCCCCCAACTACAATCTGGTTCCCCCCAACTACAATCTGGTTCCCCCCAACTACAGCCTGGTTCCCCCCAACTACAGCCTGGTTCCCCCCAACTACAATCTGGTTCCCCCCAACTACAATCTGGTTCCCCCCAACTACAGCCTGGTTCCCCCCAACGACAGCCTGGTTCCCCCCAACTACAATCTGGTTCACCCCAACTACAATCTGGTTCCCCCCAACTACAATCTGGTTCCCCCCAACTACAATCTGGTTACCCCCCAACTACAATCTGGTTCCCCCCAACTACAATCTGGTTCCCCCCAACTACAATCTGGTTCCCCCCAACTACAATCTGGTTCCCCCAACTACAATCTGGTTCCCCCCAACTACAATCTGGTTCCCCCCAACTACAATCTGGTTCACCCCAACTACAGCCTGGTTCACCCCAACTACAATCTGGTTCACCCCAACTACAATCTGGTTCCCCCCAACTACAGCCTGGTTCCCCCCAACTACAGCCTTGTTCCCCCCAACTACAATCTGGTTCCCCCCAACTACAGCCTGGTTCCCCCCAACTACAGCCTGGTTCCCCCCAACTACAATCTGGTTCCCCCCAACTACAACCTGGTTCCCCCCAACTACAGCCTGGTTCCCCCCAACTACAATCTGGTTCACCCCAACTACAATCTGGTTCACCCCAACTACAATCTGGTTCCCCCCAACTACAATCTGGTTCCCCCCAACTACAACCTGGTTCCCACCAACTACAGCCTGGTTCCCCCCAACTACAGCCTTGTTCCCCCCAACTACAATCTGGTTCCCCCCAACTACAGCCTGGTTCCCCCCAACTACAGCCTGGTTCCCCCCAACTACAATCTGGTTCCCCCCAACTACAACCTGGTTCCCCCCAACTACAGCCTGGTTCCCCCCAACTACAATCTGGTTCCCCCCAACTACAATCTGGTTCCCCCCAACTACAATCTGGTTCCCCCCAACTACAGCCTGGTTCCCCCCAACTACAATCTGGTTCCCCCCAACTACAATCTGGTTCCCCCCAACTACAATCTGGTTCACCCCAACTACAATCTGGTTCCCCCCAACTACAATCTGGTTCACCCCAACTACAATCTGGTTCCCCCCAACTACAATCTGGTTCCCCCCAACTACAACCTGGTTCCCCCCAACTACAATCTGGTTCCCCCCAACTACAGCCTTGTTCCCCCCAACTACAATCTGGTTCCCCCCAACTACAGCCTGGTTCCCCCCAACTACAATCTGGTTCCCCCCAACTACAGCCTGGTTCCCCCCAACTACAATCTGGTTCCCCCCAACTACAATCTGGTTCCCCCCAACTACAATCTGGTTCCCCCCAACTACAATCTGGTTCCCCCCAACTACAATCTGGTTCACCCCAACTACAATCTGGTTCCCCCCAACTACAATCTGGTTCCCCCCAACTACAGCCTGGTTCCCCCCAACTACAATCTGGTTCCCCCCAACTACAACCTGGTTCCCCCCAACTACAATCTGGTTCCCCCCAACTACAATCTGGTTCCCCCCAACTACAATCTGGTTCCCCCCAACTACAGCCTGGTTCCCCCCAACTACAATCTGGTTCACCCCAACTACAATCTGGTTCCCCCCAACTACAACCTGGTTCCCCCCAACTACAATCTGGTTCCCCCCAACTACAATCTGGTTCCCCCCAACTACAATCTGGTTCCCCCCAACTACAATCTGGTTCCCCCCAACTACAACCTGGTTCCCCCCAACTACAATCTGGTTCACCCCAACTACAATCTGGTTCCCCCCAACTACAATCTGGTTCCCCCCAACTACAATCTGGTTCACCCCAACTACAATCTGGTTCACCCCAACTACAATCTGGTTCCCCCCAACTACAGCCTGGTTCCCCCCAACTACAGCCTGGTTCCCCCCAACTACAATCTGGTTCACCCCCAACTACAGCCTGGTTCCCCCCAAATACAGCCTGGTTCCCCCCAACTACAGCCTGGTTCACCCCAACTACAACCTGGTTCCCCCCAACTACAATCTGGTTCCCCCCAACTACAATCTGGTTCCCCCCAACTACAATCTGGTTCCCCCCAACTACAGCCTGGTTCACCCCAACTACAACCTGGTTCCCCCCAACTACAATCTGGTTCCCCCCAACTACAGCCTGGTTCCCCCCAACTACAATCTGGTTCCCCCCAACTACAATCTGGTTCCCCCCAACTACAATCTGGTTCCCCCCAACTACAATCTGGTTCACCCCAACTACAATCTGGTTCCCCCCAACTACAATCTGGTTCCCCCCAACTACAATCTGGTTCCCCCCAACTACAATCTGGTTCCCCCCAACTACAATCTGGTTCCCCCCAACTACAATCTGGTTCACCCCAACTACAATCTGGTTCCCCCCAACTACAATCTGGTTCCCCCCAACTACAATCTGGTTCCCCCCAACTACAGCCTGGTTCCCCCCAACTACAATCTGGTTCCCCCCAACTACAGCCTGGTTCCCCCCAACTACAATCTGGTTCCCCCCAACTACAGCATGGTTCCCCCCAACTACAATCTGGTTCCCCCCAACTACAGCCTGGTTCCCCCCAACTACAGCCTGGTTCACCCCAACTACAACCTGGTTCCCCCCAACTACAATCTGGTTCCCCCCAACTACAATCTGGTTCCCCCCAACTACAGCCTGGTTCCCCCCAACTACAATCTGGTTCCCCCCAACTACAGCCTGGTTCCCCCCAACTACAATCTGGTTCCCCCCAACTACAATCTGGTTCCCCCCAACTACAGCCTGGTTCCCCCCAACTACAATCTGGTTCCCCCCAACTACAGCCTGGTTCCCCCCAACTACAATCTGGTTCCCCCCAACTACAGCCTGGTTCCCCCCAACTACAGCCTGGTTCCCCCCAACTACAGCCTGGTTCCCCCCAACTACAACCTGGTTCCCCCCAACTACAGCCTGGTTCCCCCCAACTACAATCTGGTTCCCCCCAACTACAATCTAACATCATTAACGTCTCATACTGTACTGTTGTAAAACATGGTGAAGACATTAAAAAGTGAGAGCTGTAAAATATGGTGAAAACGAAAAGGGGTCAGCTATTTAAATTTAGAAATATGATTGAAAACAACTAGATATTAAAGTGAGGTGTTGTCATGGTAACTCTTCTAAGGGGCTAGAGCAAGTGGGACTTTCCCTTCCTCTGTGGTCACATGACATGGTCTTGTGACATTATGGGTTTGATATAGAACGATGGAGGTGATCCAATCAAATGGAGAGTTATGTATGAGACTCAAATGGCAGCCTACTTCCTATATAGTGCAGTACTTTTAACCAGAGCCCCTTTAGGGTAGTGCACTAGTTTTAACCAGATCCCCTTTAGGGTAGTGCACTACTTTTGACCAGATCCCCTTTAGGGAAGTGCACTAGTTTTGACCAGATCCCCTTTAGGGTAGTGCACTAGTTTTAACCAGATCCCCTTTAGGGTAGTGCACTACTTTTGACCAGATCCCCTTTAGGGTAGTGCACTCCTTTTGACCAGATCCCCTTCAGGGTAGTGCACTAGTTTTGACCAGATCCCCTTTAGGGTAGTGCACTACTTTTGACCAGATCCCCTTCAGGGTAGTGCACTAGTTTTGACCAGATCCCCTTTAGGGTAGTGCACTACTTTTGACCAGATCCCCTTTAGGGTAGTGCACTACTTTTGACCAGATCCCCTTTAGGGTAGTGCACTAGTTTTGACCAGATCCCCTTTAGGGTAGTGCACTACTTTTGACCAGAGCCCTTTTAGGGTAGTGCACTATTTAGTGAATATGGTACCATTTGGGTGGCACAGTCAGAGATCAGACATCATAGATGTTGTAGACACCAAGATAACAGGATATCCAGCTGGAGATCACACAACGGGTCACATATGACCTCCAGAATAGAAGAGGCACAGGAAGGGTAGTAGGAAGCATTCTGGAGAAAGGCTGGTGAATAGAGAAACGTTATATCCAGAATGTGAGGCTTGGCCTGTAACGTAGCACCATTTACACCGCAGAACTGTGTCACAAAACAACCCCTTTTATATTTAAAAAAAGAATGAAGCAAAGGATTAGAAAATTCCCTATAGGTTCATGCTGAAAATAAATGATATGTTTGTCCTTGTATATTCGACCCTGGTGTTTTCATGTTTTACTCCTCAACTGCTATTCTTATTCGCCCTCTACTGCATAATATCCTGGGACAGTTCGGCCACAGCCTTGGTGATGACATACTTACAGTTGAAGTCGGAATTTATTTATTTACACTTAGATTGAATTCATTAAAACTCGTTTTTCAACCACTCCACACATTACTTGTTAACAAACTATAGTTTTAGCAAGTCGGTTAGGACATATACTTTGTGCATGACACAAGTCATTTTTCAAATAATTGTTTACAGACAGATTATTTCACTTATAATTGACTGTATCACAATTCCAGTGGGTCAGAAGTTCACATACACTAAGTTGACTGTGCCTTTAAATAGCTTGGAAAATTCCAGAACATGATGTCATGGCTTTAGAAGCTTCTGATAGGTTAATTGACATCATTTGAGTCAATTGGAGGTGTACCTGTGGATGTATTTCAAGGCCTACCTTAAAACTCAGTGCCAAAAAATTGTAGATATCCACAAGTCTGGTTCGTCCTTGGAAGAAATATTCCAAACACCTGAAGGTACCACATTCATCTGTACAAACAATAGTACACAAGTATAAACACCATGGGACCATGCAGCCATCATACCGCTTAAGAAGGAGACGCGTTCTGTCTCCTAGAGATTAACGTACTTTGGTGCGAAAAGTGCAAATCAATCCCAGAACAACAGCAAAGGACCTTGTTAAGATGCGGAGGGAACAGGTACAAAAGTATCTATATCCACAGTAAAACGAGTCCTATATCGACATAACCTGAAAGGCCGCTCAGCAAGGAAGAAGCCACTGCTCTGAACCCGCCATAAAAAAAGCCAGACTACGGTTTGCAACTGCACATTGGGACAAAGAGCATACTTTTTGGAGAAATGTCCTCTGGTCTGATGAAACAAAAATAGAACTGTTTGGCCATAATGACCATCGTTATGTTTAGAGGAAAAAGGGGGAGGCTTGCAAGCCAAAGGGGTCTTCCAAATGGACAATGACCCCAAGCATACTTCCAAAGTTGTGGAAAAATGGCTTAAGGACAACAAAGTCAAGGTATTGGAGTGGCCATCACAAAGCCCTGACCTCAATCATATAGGAAATGTGTGAGCAGAACTGAAAAAGTGTGTGCGAGCAAGGAGGCCTACAAACCTGACCCGGTTACACTAGCTCTGTCAGGAGGAATGGGCCAAAATTCACCCAACTTATTGTGGAAAGGTTGTGGAAGGCTACCAAACGCGTTTGACCCAAGTTCAACAATTTAAAGGCCATGCTACCAAATACTAATTGAGTGTATGTAAACTTCTGACCCACTGGGAATGTGATGAAAGATATAAAAGCTAAAATAAATCTTTCTCTCTGCTATTATTCTGACATTTCACACTCTTAAAATAAAGCGGTGATCCTAACTGACCTAAAAAAGGGAATTTTTACTAGGATTAAATGTCAGGAATTGTGAAAAACTGAGTGTAAGAGGAGAGGAGGGGAGAAGAGGGGGGAGGGGAGGAGGGTAGAGGGGCAGAGGAGATGAGGGGGGGAGAAGAGTGGAGAAGAGAGTGGAGGAGAGGGGGAGAAGAGTGAAGAGGAGAGGAGAAAATAGGAGAAGAGGATATGAACCTGCTGAAAGGGAAGAATGAAATGCTCCATACACCAAAGCTCTTTAATCCACTATACAGTATATAGGTTAAATATAGCCACATGCTAAGGTCTTTAAGCTCCTATACAGTATATAGAATCAAATCAAATCAAATCAAATCAAATTTTATTAGTCACATACACATGGTTAGCAGATGTTAATGCGAGTGTAGCGAAATGCTTGTGCTTCTAGTTCCGACAATGCAGTAATAACCAACAGTAATCTAACCTAACAATTCCACACTACTACCTTACACACACACACAAGTGTAAGGGATAAAGAATATGTACATAAAGATATATGGATGAGTGGTGGTACAGAACGGCATGGCAGATGCAGTAGATGGTATAGAGTACGGTATATACATATGAGATGAGTACTGTAGGGTATGTAAACATAAAGTGGCATAGTTTAAAGTGGCTAGTGGTACATGTATTGCATAAAGATGGCAAGATGCAGTAGATGATATAGAGTACAGTATATATACATATGAGATGGGTAATGTAGGGTATGTAAACATTGTATTAAGTGGCATTGCTTAAAGTGGCTAGTGGTACATTTTTACATAATTTCCATCAATTCCCATTTTTAAAGTGGCTGGAGTTGAGTCAGTATGTTGGCAGCGGCCGCTAAATGTTAGTGGTGGCTGTTTAACAGTCTGATGGCCTTGAGATAGAAGCTGTTTTTCAGTCTCTCGGTCCCTGCTTTGATGCACCTGTACTGACCTCGCCTTCTGGATGATAGCGGGGTGAACAGGCAGTGGCTTGGGTGGTTGTTGTCCTTGATGATCTTTATGGCCTTCCTGTGACATCGGGTGGTGTAGGTGTCCTGGAGGGCAGGTAGTTTGCCCCTGGTGATGCGTTCTGCAGACCTCACTACCCTCTGGAGAGCCTTACGGTTGTGGGCGGAGCAGTTGCCGTACCAGGCGGTGATACAGCCCGACAGGATGCTCTCGATTGTGCATCTGTAGAAGTTTGTGAGTGCTTTTGGTGACAAGCCGAATTTCTTCAGCCTCCTGAGGTTGAAGAGGCGCTGCTGCGCCTTCTTCACAACGCTGTCTGTGTGGGTGGACCAGTTCAGTTTGTCCGTGATGTGTACACCGAGGAACTTAAAACTTTCCACCTTCTCCACTACTGACCCGTCGATGTGGATAGGGGGGTGCTCCCTCTGCTGTTTCCTGAAGTCCACAATCATCTCCTTTGTTTTGTTGACGTTGAGTATGAGGTTATTTTCCTGACACCACACTCCGAGGGCCCTCACCTCCTCCCTGTAGGCCGTCTCGTCGTTGTTGGTGATCAAGCCTACCACTGTAGTGTCATCCGCAAACTTGATGATTGAGTTGGAGGCGTGCATGGCCACGCAGTCGTGGGTGAACAGGGAGTACAGGAGAGGGCTCAGAACGCACCCTTGTGGGGCCCCAGTGTTGAGGATCAGCGGGGTGGAGATGTTGTTACCTACCCTCACCACCTGGGGGCGGCCCGTCAGGAAGTCCAGGACCCAGTTGCACAGGGCGGGGTCGAGACCCAGGGTCTCGAGCTTGATGACGAGTTTGGAGGGTACTATGGTGTTAAATGCTGAGCTGTAATCGATGAACAGCATTCTCACATGGGTATTCCTCTTGTCCAGATGGGTTAGGGCAGTGTGCAGTGTGGTTGCGATTGCGTCGTCTGTGGACCTATTGGGTCGGTAAGCAAATTGGAGTGGGTCTAGGGTGTCCGGTAGGGTGGAGGTGATATGGTCCTTGACTAGTCTCTCAAAGCACTTCATGATGACGGAAGTGAGTGCTACGGGGCGGTAGTCGTTTAGCTCAGTTACCTTAGCTTTCTTGGGAACAGGAACAATGGTGGCCCTCTTGAAGCATGTGGGAACAGCAGACTGGGATAAGGATTGATTGAATATGTCCGTAAACACACCAGCCAGCTGGTCTGCGCATGCTCTGAGGACGCGGCTGGGAATGCCGTCTGGGCCTGCAGCCTTGCGAGGGTTAACACGTTTAAATGTTTTACTCACCTCGGCTGCAGTGAAGGAGAGCCCGCAGGTTTTGGTAGGGGGCCGTGTCAGTGGCACTGTATTGTCCTCAAAGCGGGCAAAAAAGTTGTTTAGCCTGTCTGGGAGCAAGACATCCTGGTCCTCGACGGGGCTGGTTTTCTTTTTGTAATCCGTGATTGACTGTAGACCCTGCCACATACCTCTTGTGTCTGAGCTGTTGAATTTCGACTCGATTTTGTCTCTGTACTGAGACTTGGCCTGTTTGATTGCCTTGCGGAGAGAATAGCTACACTGTTTGTATTCGGTCATGCTTCCGGTCACCTTGCCCTGGTTAAAAGCAGTGGTTCGCGCTTTCAGTTTCACGCGAATGCTGCCGTCAATCCACGGTTTCTGGTTTGGGAATGTTTTTATCGTTGCTGTGGGTACGACATCGTCAATGCACTTCCTAATGAACTCGCTCACCGAATCAGCATATTCGTCAATATTGTTGTTGGACGCGATGCGGAACATATTCCAATCTGCGTGATCGAAGCAGTCTTGAAGCGTGGATTCAGATTGGTCGGACCAGCGTTGAACAGACCTGAGCGCGGGAGCTTGTTGTTTGAGTTTTTGTTTGTAGGCTGGAATCAACAAAATGGAGTCGTGGTCAGCTTTTCCGAAAGGTTATAGGTTAAATATAGCACGCTAAATAGGTAGCACGCTACATAGGTAGCACGCTACATAGGTAGCATGCTACATAGATAGCTTGCTACATAGATAGCACGTTACATAGGTAACACGCTACATAGATAGCACGCTACATAGATAGCACGTTACATAGATAGAATGCTACATAGGTAACACGCTACATAGATAGCACGCTACATAGATAGCACGTTACATAGATAGCACGTTACATAGGTAACACGCTACATAGATAGCACGCTACATAGATAGCACGTTACATAGATAGCACGTTACATAGGTAACACGCTACATAGATAGCACGCTACATAGATAGCACGTTACATAGGTAACACGCTACATAGATAGCATGCTACATAGATAGCATGCTACATAGATAGCACGTAACATAGGGAATAGGTTGCCAAGTACAGTACACTGCTTCTACATATTTAGTCCCACAGGTTAAAAGTTCACCTCAGTGGGTATATTTCGCTTTCTTTTCAACAATTACATAACCTCCCCATGCAGAATGAATGTCAATATTTTAGAGTATTAAAATGTTACCTCCTGCCTTCCTTCTTATTGAAACTCACTGGTCAGTAAATGCCTACATCCCCACATAAAATGTCCAGGTAGGTGGACTGAGCAGCAGAGGGGTGGGGGGGAGCAGGTAGGTGGGGGGGAGCAGTGGAGGGGTGGGGGGGGGGGGGGTGCAGGTAGGTGGGGGGAGCAGGTAGGTGGACTGAGCAGCAGAGGGGTGGGGGGGTGCAGGTAGGTTGGGGGGAGCAGGTAGGTGGAGGGAGCAGTGGAGGGTAGGGGGGTGCAGGTAGGTGGGGGGGAGCAGGTAGGTGGAGGGAGCAGTGGAGGGGTGGGGGGGAGCAGGTAGGTGGACTGAGCAGCAGAGGGGTGGGGGGGGTGCAGGTAAGTGGACTGAGAAGCAGAGGGGTGGGGGGGTGCAGGTAAGTGGACTGAGCAGCAGAGGGGTGGGGGGGTGCAGGTAAGTGGACTGAGCAGCAGAGGGGTGGGGGGGTGCAGGTAAGTGGACTGAGCAGCAGAGGGGTGGGGGGGTGCAGGTAGGTGGACTGAGCAGCAGAGGGGTGGGGGGGGTGCAGGTAGGTGGACTGAGCAACAGAGGGGTGGGGGGGTGCAGTTAGGTGGACTGAGCAGCAGAGGGGTGGGGGGGTGGGGGGGAGACTAGTGGTGGTGGGGGGGCAGAGTAGTGGGGGGAGGGGGAGTGGAGGGGGCAGGAAGTAGTAGTAGTAGTGGAGGGGACAGGGGGAGAGCAGATAGCTGATTAGTGGTGGCTATTCAGCAGCCTGGTGTCCTGGGTAGAACCACCATTCCCATGATGCTCCTATACTGCCCACGTCTGACTGATGGAAACAGAGAGAACAGGCAATGGCTCAGGGGTCTTATGATCTTCTTGGCCTTTCTGTGACACCTGGTGTTGTAGGTGTCCTATAGGGCATGCAGCGTGCTCCCAATTGTACTTTCGACTGAGTGTACAACCCTCTGTTTCGCCTTGTGGTCTGCGGTGGAAGGGAGATCCTCGCTCTGAGCTTATTCATTAATGATTGAATGTTGGCGAGTAGTATGCTCAGTAATGGAGGACGGTTCGCCCGGTCTGCCTCTACGTCGGCATCTCTGCCTCTACGTCGGCATCTCTGGTAGGACTCCCAAGCAGCCCGAGGTCTCACTGAAAACACCTTCCCATTGTACCGCCATGTCTGGGGAATTCGGGGAGGTCAGGTGGACAGTGAATACCCCTTGCGATTCATATTCCAATAGTTCTGCCCCGGGGGTATATGAAGTTATGCATGAAACAAATTGAGTAAGAAACATTTGAGAAAAAAACACGAGAAAAAGTAGAAACCTGCAGTGTTTTGTAGGAAGCTCGGGGCGAGCCACACGTTTCAGTGTAGGTGTGTTAACTAGGCCAGGGAGGCTGGCTGGGTCATACCAGCTCTGTTTTCTGTCTCTAAATGGTACAGCACTGTTTCTTTACATAGACCATCTGGGTCAGGCTAACTCGTTACAGGAGACGACGTTAGAAGACAGCAAAGCTATCAAAGAGCGCGATCGGTTTGAACCTTTATAATAAGATACATATTATATTGATCAATTTAGATTTCTGTTATCCTTTTTAACTGCCTTGTTGTCTTCAAGACAGCTCCTCTTTCTTCTCTCCTCATCTCTCATGTGTCTGCAGCACTAGACAGTCCCTTTATACCCACCATTATTACCTAGACACTAGCTGTCAGAGACTCTAAATGGTGCCTAAGGAAAGTCCGTAGCATCATCAAGGACCCAACATACTCCAGCCGCGAGCTGTTCACTCCCTTACCGTCGGGAAGACTGATACCAACAGGCTCAGAGACAATTATTTGTCAAATTTTTGGGTGTATTTTACCCCGTTTTTTCCGCCCCCATTACGATCTTGTCTCATCGCTGCAACTCCCCGCCGGTCGAGTCATGCGTTTGAAACATGCCAAAACACACCGCCCGCTTAACCCGGAAGAGGAGACACTGTTCACCTGACGACCGAGGTCAACCTGCAGGCGCCCGGTCCGCCACAAGGAGACGCTGGAGCGCGATGAGCCAAGTAAAGCCCCCCGATCAAACCATCCCCTAACCATCCCCTAACCATCCCCTAACCATCCCCTAACCCATCCCCTAACCATCCCCTAACCCATCCCCTAACCCATCTCCTAACCATCCCCTAACCCATCCCCTAACCCATCCCCTAACCATCCCCTAACCCAACCCCTAACCATCCCCTAACCATCCCCTAACCAACCCCTAACCATCCCCTGACCCATCTCCTAACCATCCCCTAACCCATCCCCTAACCCATCCCCTAACCATCCCCTAACCATCCCCTAACCCATCCCCTAACCCATCCCCTAACCCATCCCCATCCCCTAACCATCCCCTAACCATCCCCTAACCATCCCCTAACCCATCCCCTAACCCATCCCCTAACCCATCCCCTATCCCATCCCCTAACCATCCCCTAACCCATCCCCTAACCATCCCCTAACCCATCCCCTAACCCATCCCCTAACCATCCCCTAACCATCCCCTAACCATCGCCTAACCATCCCCTAACCCATCCCCTATCCCTCCCCTAACCATCCCCTAACCATCCCTTAACCATCCCCTAACCCATCCCTTAACCATCCCCTAACCCATCCCCTAACCCATCCCCTAACCCATCCCCTATCCCATCCCCTAACCATCCCCTAACCAACCCCTAACCCATCCCCTAACCCATCCCCTATCCCTCCCCTAACCATCCCCTAACCATCCCCTAACCATCCCCTAACCATCCCCTGACCCATCCCCTAACCCATCCCCTACCCATCCCCTAACCATCCCCTAACCCATCCCCTAACCATCCCCTAACCCATCCCCTAACCCATCCCCTAACCATCCCCTAACCATCCGCTAACCATCCCCTAAACAACCCCTAACCAACCCCTAACCATCCCCTAACCCATCCCCTAACCATCCCCTAACCATCCCCAAACCATCCCCTAACCATCCCCTAACCCATCCCCTAACCATCCCCTAACCATCCCCTAACCATCCCCTAACCCATCCCTTAACCATCCCCTAACCCATCCCTTAACCATCCCCTAACCCATCCCCTAACCCATCCCCTAACCCATCCCCTAACCCATCCCCTATCCCATCCCCTAACCATCCCCTAACCAACCCCCAACCCCTAACCCATCCCCTAACCCATCCCCTATCCCTCCCCTAACCATCCCCTAACCATCCCCTAACCATCCCCTAACCCATCCCCTAACCCATCCCCTACCCATCCCCTAACCATCCCCTAACCATCCCCTAACCATCCCCTAACCACCCCCTAACCATCCCCTAACCCATCCCCTAACCATCCCCTAACCCATCCCCTAACCCATCCCCTAACCATCCCCTAACCATCCCCTAACCAACCCCTAACCAACCCCTAACCATCCCCTAACCCATCCCCTAACCATCCCCTAACCATCCCCAAACCATCCCCTAACCATCCCCTAACCCATCCCCTAACCATCCCCTAACCATCCCCTAACCATCCCCTAACCATCCCCTAACCCATCCCTTAACCATCCCCTAACCCATCCCTTAACCATCCCCTAACCATCCCCTAACCATCCCCTAACCCATCCCTTAACCATCCCCTAACCATCCCTTAACCATCCCTTAACCATCCCCTAACCATCCCCTAACCATCCCCTAACCATCCCCTAACCCATCCCCTAACCATCCCCTAACCATCCCTTAACCATCCCTTAACCATCCCCTAACCATCCCCTAACCCATCCCTTAACCATCCCTTAACCATCCCTTAACCATCCCTTAACCATCCCCTAACCATCCCCTAACCATCCCCTAACCATCCCCTAACCCATCCCTTAACCATCCCTTAACCATCCCCTAACCATCCCCTAACCATCCCCTAACCATCCCCTAACCATCCCTTAACCATCCCTTACCATCCCCTAACCATCCCCTAACCATCCCCTAACCCATCCCTTAACCATCCCTTAACCATCCCTTAACCATCCCTTAACCCATCCCCTAACCCATCCCCTAACCATCCCCTAACCATCCTTTAACCATCCCTTAACCCATCCCCTAACCATCCCCTAACCCATCCCTTAAGCATCCCTTAACCACCCCCTAACCATCCCCTAACCCATCCCTTAACCATCCCTTAACCATCCCCTAACCATCCCCTAACCATCCCCTAACCATCCCTTAACCATCCCCTAACCCATCCCTTAACCATCCCCTAACCCATCCCCTAACCATCCCCTAACCATCCCCTAACCATCCCTTAACCAACCCCTATCCCCTAACCATCCCTTAACCATCCCCTAACCATCCCCTAACCATCCCCTAACCATCCCCTAACCCATCCCTTAACCATCCCCTAACCATCCCCTAACCATCCCCTAACCATCCCCTAACCATCCCCTAACCCATCCCTTAACCATCCCCTAACCCATCCCCTAACCCATCCCCTAACCATCCCCTAACCCATCCCCTAACCATCCCCTAACCATCCCCTAACCATCCCCTAACCATCCCCTAACCATCCCCTAACCCATCCCCTAACCATCCCCTAACCATCCCCTAACCATCCCCTAACCCATCCCCTAACCCATCCCCTAACCATCCCCTAACCATCCCCTAACCCATCCCTAACCCATCCCCTAACCATCCCCTAACCATCCCCTAACCAACCCCTAACCATCCCCTAACCCATCCCCTAACCATCCCCTAACCATCCCCTAACCATCCCCTAACCATCCCCTAACCATCCCCTAACCATCCCCTAACCCATCCCTTAACCATCCCCTAACCCATCCCTTAACCATCCCCTAACCATCCCCTAACCATCCCCTAACCATCCCCTAACCCATCCCTTAACCATCCCCTAACCATCCCTTAACCATCCCTTAACCATCCCCTAACCATCCCCTAACCATCCCCTAACCATCCCCTAACCCATCCCTTAACCATCCCCTAACCATCCCTTAACCATCCCTTAACCATCCCCTAACCATCCCCTAACCCATCCCTTAACCATCCCTTAACCATCCCTTAACCATCCCTTAACCATCCCCTAACCATCCCCTAACCATCCCCTAACCCATCCCTTAACCATCCCTTAACCATCCCTTAACCATCCCCTAACCATCCCCTAACCATCCCCTAACCATCCCCTAACCATCCCTTAACCATCCCCTAACCACCCCCTAACCATCCCCTAACCCACCCCTTAACCATCCCTTAACCATCCCTTAACCATCCCTTAACCCATCCCCTAACCCATCCCCTAACCATCCCCTAACCATCCCTTAACCATCCCTTAACCATCCCCTAACCATCCCCTAACCCATCCCTTAACCATCCCTTAACCATCCCCTAACCATCCCCTAACCCATCCCTTAACCATCCCTTAACCATCCCCTAACCATCCCCTAACCATCCCCTAACCATCCCTTAACCATCCCTTAACCATCCCCTAACCCATCCCTTAACCATCCCCTAACCATCCCCTAACCATCCCCTAACCATCCCCTAACCCATCCCTTAACCATCCCCTAACCATCCCTTAACCATCCCCTAACCATCCCCTAACCATCCCCTAACCCATCCCTTAACCATCCCCTAACCCATCCCCTAACCATCCCCTAACCATCCCCTAACCCATCCCCTAACCATCCCCTACCCATCCCCTAACCATCCCCTAACCATCCCCTAACCATCCCCTAACCCATCCCCTAACCAACCCCTAACCATCCCCTAACCATCCCCTAACCATCCCCTAACCATCCCCTAACCATCCCCTAACCCATCCCTAACCCATCCCCTAACCCATCCCCTAACCATCCCCTAACCATCCCCTAACCATCCCCTAACCCATCCCCTAACCCATCCCTAACCCATCCCCTAACCCATCCCTAACCCATCCCCTAACCCATCCCCTAACCATCCCCTAACCATCCCCTAACCATCCCCTAACCATCCCCTAACCCATCCCTAACCCATCCCCTAACCATCCCCTAACCATCCCCTAACCATCCCCTAACCCATCCCTAACCCATCCCCTAACCCATCCCCTAACCATCCCCTAACCATCCCCTAACCATCCCCTAACCAGGACGACGCTGGACTAATTGTGCGCCGCTCTATGGGACTCCCGATCACAGCCGGTTGTGATACAGCCCGGGATCGAACCAGGCAACTAGTGACGCTGCAGTGCTTTAGACCGTTGCGTCACTCGGGAGTCATCAGAGACAGTTTCTATCTACCTGCACTGACATTCCTCACCTTAACACACACACACGCACGCACGCACGCACGCACGCACGCACGCACACACACACACACACACACACACACACACACACACACACACACACACAATCTTATTATGATTGCTAAAAACTGCACGATTTATACTCTTGCCACCCAATCCTCCCTTCCCCAAAACACGTGTAAATATTGAACTATAGATTGTAGCTTCCTGTATTTCACTGATGCTAAAATGTTTATTCTGAGACATTTGACTTGACGTCGTCTTCTTATCTTTTACTATTTCTTATTGTTGTTTCATTGGACGGTGTATCCATGTGTATCCTGAACGTACGACTATTAAAACATCATCTTAAAACTCTTCTATGCTCCTCTGTCTCTCCATCTTCCTCTGCAACAACCTCCTACCCTCCACTCTCTTCCGATCTGTCAAAGAGAGCAGCTCTGACCCAGCCTGTGGTGGTTTTACCCTTTAAATGCAGCCGGACGCTAAGGGCCTCTGCTGCCAATGTAGGAGAGGAAGGAGAGGGAGGGAGGGGGAGAGATGGAGGGCGAGGGAGAGAAGGATGAAGGCAGACATGGAGAGAAGGAGAGAGAGAGAGAGAGCAGGGAGACATGGGTGGAGTGATGGAGAGAGAGGAGGGAGACAGGGAAGGAGTGATGGAGAGAGAGAGAAAGAGCAGGGAGACAGGGATGGGTTGATGGAGAGAGAGAGCATGGAGACAGGGATGGAGTGATGAAGAGAGAGAGAGAGAGAGAGAGCAGGGAGTCAGGGTTTGAGCAATGGAGAAAGAGAGAGAGAAGGGAGACAGGGATGGAGAGAGAGAGAGAGAGAGAGAGAGAGAGAGAGAGAGAGAGAGAGAGAGAGAGAGAGAGAGAGAGAGAGAGAGAGAGAGCAATGGAGAGAGAGAGAGAGAGAGAGCGCAATGGAGAGAGAGAGAGAGAAGGGAGACAGGCATGGAGCAATGGAGAGAAAGAGAGAGAGAGAAGGGAGACAGGCATGGAGCGATGGAGAGAGAGAGAGAGAGAGAAGGGAGACAGGCATGGAGCGATGGAGAGAGAGAGAGAGAGAGAGAGAGAGAGAGAGAGAGAGAGAGAGAGAGAGAGAGAGAGAGAGAGAGAGAGAGCAGGGAGACAGGGATGGAGTGATGGAGAGAGAGAGAGAGAGAGAGAGAGAGAGAGAGAGAGAGAGAGAGAGAGAGCAGGGAGAAAGGGATGGAGGGATGGAGAGAGAGAGAGAGAGAGAGAGAGAGAGAGAGAGAGAGCAGGGAGACAGGGATGGGTTGATGGAGAGAGAGAGCATGGAGACAGGGATGGAGTGATGAAGAGAGAGAGAGAGAGAGAGAGCAGGGAGTCAGGGTTTGAGCAATGGAGAAAGAGAGAGAGAAGGGAGACAGGGATGGATGGAGAGAGAGAGAGAGAGAGAGAGAGAGAGAGAGAGAGAGAGAGAGAGAGAGAGAGAGAGAGAGAGAGAGCAATGGAGAGAGAGAGAGAGAGAGAGCAATGGAGAGAGAGAGAGAGAGAGAGCGCAATGGAGAGAGAGAGAGAGAGAGAGAGCGCAATGGAGAGAGAGAGAGAGAAGGGAGACAGGCATGGAGCAATGGAGAGAAAGAGAGAGAGAGAAGGGAGACAGGCATGGAGCGATGGAGAGAGAGAGAGAGAGAGAAGGGAGACAGGCATGGAGCGATGGAGAGAGAGAGAGAGAGAGAGAGAGAGAGAGAGAGAGAGAGCACAGTCTGGCTATAGAGACCGGTCGTCACAGACAAACCTGGCTGCCCAGAGAGGACAGGCTGTGCTCACTCTGCTCCAGGGGAGAGGTAGAGACAGAAGTGCATTTCCTACTACACTGTGACAAATACTCAGACCTAAGAGCATATTTCTTTCCCAAAATTATAATTCAATACAAAGAATTTGAAACTATAAAAGATGAAGAAAAATTCAAATATTTATTGGGTGAAAAGCCAAAATGTGCAGTTTTGGCAGCCAAATATGTGTCCTCCTGCCACAGCCTAAGGGACAGCCAGTGAAAAATGCAAAGTAATGTTGATAATATTTCCCATTTAGCTTAGTTTTGTTTTGTCTTTCGTACCAGGTCATGTGTCTTCTCAGTCATGTTGACACTGGTCTACTACTGTTGCTTTAATGTATTGTTGTTCTGATTAATATTGTTGTTGTAGCTGTTATTAATGGTAATCCCATGTCCACTACTACTATTATTATTACTGTTAGTCCCACCATTTATTTATATATAAATATATATATATATTTTGTGTATATATATACACATATATATTTTATTTAAATTTTTCGATATGTATACTTTGACAATGTAAGTAATAATAACTTGCCATGTCAATAAAGTCAATTGAATTGAATTGAATTGAATTGAATTGAGAGAGAGAGAGAGAGAGAGAGAGAGCAGGGAGACAGGGATGGAGTGATGGAGAGAGAGAGAGAGAGAGAGAGAGAGCAGGGAGACAGGGATGGGTTGATGGAGAGAGAGAGCATGGAGACAGGGATGGAGTGATGAAGAGAGAGAGAGAGAGAGAGAGCAGGGAGTCAGGGTTTGAGCAATGGAGAAAGAGAGAGAGAAGGGAGACAGGGATGGATGGAGAGAGAGAGAGAGAGAGAGAGAGAGAGAGAGAGAGAGAGAGAGAGAGAGAGAGAGAGAGAGAGAGAGAGAGAGAGAGAGAGCAATGGAGAGAGAGAGAGAGAGAGAGCGCAATGGAGAGAGAGAGAGAGAGAGAGAGCGCAATGGAGAGAGAGAGAGAGAAGGGAGACAGGCATGGAGCGATGGAGAGAGAGAGAGAGAGAGAAGGGAGACAGGCATGGAGCGATGGAGAGAGAGAGAGAGAGAGAGAGAGAGAGAGAGAGAGAGAGAGAGAGAGAGAGAGAGAGAGAGAGCAGGGAGACAGGGATGGAGTGATGGAGAGAGAGAGAAAGATCCCCAATCCCTTTTAGACAACTTCCTGGGTAAAATGTTCCACTGCAATAGTGAAGGTGTAAACTTGGCAGTAGAAAATCTTAACAGTATATTTGACCTCTCAGCTTCCCTATCAAATCTAAAAATCTCAAATAGAAAACCGAAGAAAATGAACAACAATGACAAATGGTTTGATAAAGAATGCAAAAATCTAAGAAATAAATTGAGGAACCTGTCCAACAAAAACATAGAGACCCGGAAAACCTGAGTCTACGCCTTCACTATGGCGAATCACTAAAACAATACAGAAATACACTACGGAAAAAGACGGAACAGCACGTCAGAAATCAGCTCAATGTAATTGAAGACTCCATAGACTCTAACCAATTCTGGGAAAATTGGAAAACACTAAACAAACAACAACACGAAGAATTATCTATCCAAAATGAGGATGTATGGGTAAACCACTTCTCCAATCTTTTTGGCTCTATAACAAAGAATAAAGAACAAAAACATATACATGATCAAATACAAATCCTAGAATCAACTATTAAAGACTACCAGAACCCATTGGATTCTCCAATTACCTTGAATGAGTTACAGGACAAAATAAAAACCCTCAAACCCAAAAAGGCCTGTGGTGTTGATGGTATCCTTAATGAAATGATCAAATATACAGACAACAAATTCCAATTGGCTATACTAAAACTCTTTAACATCGTCCTTAGCTCTGGCATCTTCCCCAATATTTGGAACCAAGGACTGATCACCCCAATCCACAAAAGTGGAGACAAATTTGACCCCAATAACTACCGTGGAATATGCGTCAACAGTAACCTTGGGAAAATACTCTGCATTATCATTAACAGCAGACTCGTACATTTCCTCAATGAAAACAATGTACTGAGCAAATGTCAAATTGGCTTTTTACCAAATTACCGTACAACAGACCATGTATTCACCCTACACACCCTAATTGACAACCAAACAAACCAAAACAAAGGCAAAGTCTTCTCATGCTTTGTTGATTTCAAAAAAGCCTTCGACTCAATTTGGCATGAGGGTCTGCTATACAAATTGATGGAAAGTGGTGTTGGGGGTAAAACATACGACATTATAAAATCCATGTACACAAACAACAAGTGTGCGGTTAAAATTGGCAAAAAACACACACATTTCTTCACACAGGGTCGTGGGGTGAGACAGGGATGCAGCTTAAGCCCCACCCTCTTCAACATATATATCAACGAATTGGCGCGGGCACTAGAACAGTCTGCAGCACCCGGTCTCACCCTACTAGAATCCGAAGTCAAATGTCTACTGTTTGCTGATGATCTGGTGCTTCTGTCACCAACCAAGGAGGGCCTACAGCAGCACCTAGATCTTCTGCACAGATTCTGTCAGACCTGGGCCCTGACAGTAAATCTCAGTAAGACCAAAATAATGGTGTTCCAAAAAAGGTCCAGTCACCAGGACCACAAATTCCATCTAGACACCGTTGCCCTAGAGCACACAAAAAACTATACATACCTCGGCCTAAACATCAGCACCACAGGTAACTTCCACAAAGCTGTGAACGATCTGAGAGACAAGGCAAGAAGGGCCTTCTATGCCATCAAAAGGAACATAAATTTCAACATACCAATTAGGATCTGGCTAAAAATACTTGAATCAGTCATAGAGCCCATTGCCCTTTATGGTTGTGAGGTCTGGGGTCCTCTCACCAACCAAGATTTCACAAAATGGGACAAACACCAAATTGAGACTCTGCATGCAGAATTCTGCAAAAATATCCTCCGTGTACAACGTAGAACACCAAATAATGCATGCAGAGCAGAATTAGGCCGATACCCACTAATTATCAAAATCCAGAAAAGAGCCGTTAAATTCTACAACCACCTAAAAGGAAGCGATTCCCAAACCTTCCATAACAAAGCCATCACCTACAGAGAGATGAACCTGGAGAAGAGTCCCCTAAGCAAGCTGGTCCTAGGGCTCTCTTCACAAACACAAACACACCCCACAGAGCCCCAGGACAACAGCACAATTAGACCCAACCAAATCATGAGAAAACAAAAAGATAATTACTTGACACATTGGAAAGAATTAACAAAAAAACAGAGCAAACTAGAATGCTATTTGGCCCTAAACAGAGAGTACACAGTGGCAGAATACCTGACCACTGTGACTGACCCAAACTTAAGGAAAGCTTTGACTATGTACAGACTCAGTGAGCATAGCCTTGCTATTGAGAAAGGCCGCCGTAGGCAGACATGGCTCTCAAGAGAAGACAGGCTATGTGCACACTGCCCACAAAATGAGGTGGAAACTGAGCTGCACTTCCTAACCTCCTGCCCAATGTATGACCATATTAGAGAGACATATTTCCCTCAGATTACACAGATCCACAAAGAATTCGAAAACAAATCCAATTTTGATAAACTCCCATATCTACTGGGTGAAATTCCACAGTGTGCCATCACAGCAGCAAGATTTGTGACCTGTTGCCACAAGAAAAGGGCAACCAGTGAAGAACAAACACCACTGTAAATACAACCCATATTTATGTTTATTTATTTTAACTTGTGTGCTTTAACCATTTGTACATTGTTACAACACTGCATATATATAATATGACATTTGTAATGTCTTTATTGTTTTGAAACTTCTGTATGTGTAATGTTTACTGTTCATTTTTATTGTTTATTTGACTTTTGTATATTACCTACCTCACTTGCTTTGGCAATGTTAACACATGTTTCCCATGCCAATAAAGCCCCTTGAATTGAATTGAATTGAAATTGAGAGAGAGAGAGAGAGAGAGAGAGAGAGAGAGAGAGAGAGAGAGAGAGAGAGAGAGAGAGAGAGAGAGAGAGAGAGAGAGCAATGGAGAGAGAGAGAGAGAGAGAGCGCAATGGAGAGAGAGAGAGAGAGAGAGAGCGCAATGGAGAGAGAGAGAGAGAAGGGAGACAGGCATGGAGCAATGGAGAGAAAGAGAGAGAGAGAAGGGAGACAGGCATGGAGCGATGGAGAGAGAGAGAGAGAGAGAAGGGAGACAGGCATGGAGCGATGGAGAGAGAGAGAGAGAGAGAGAGAGAGAGAGAGAGAGAGAGAGCAGGGAGACAGGGATGGAGTGATGGAGAGAGAGAGAGAGAGAGGGAGAGAGAGAGAGAGAGAGAGAGAGAGAGAGCAGGGAGACAGGGATGGAGTGATGGAGAGAGAGAGAGAGAGAGAGAGAGAGAGAGAGAGAGAGAGCAGGGAGACAGGGATGGAGTGATGGAGAGAGAGAGAGAGAGAGAGAGCAGGGAGACAGGGATGGAGTGATGGAGAGAGAGAGAGAGAGAGAGAGAGCAGGGAGACAGAGATTAAGCAATTGAGAGAAAGAGAGAGAGCAGGGAGACAGGGATGGAGTGATGTAGAGAGATAAAGATGGAAATATATTGAAAGATGGAGCAGAGAGAGCGAAAGGGGATAGTTGGAGAGTGAGATGGAAGGAGAGGGAGACAGCAACAGCGAGACATGGAGCGCGGGAACTATTAGAGAGAGACGATGCCCTTGGCTTGACCGTGAGGCAGACAGGCTCTGCAGTAACAGCAGCAGCAGTGGTGGCGAGAGGCGGGAGAGAGGCAGCCTCATTGCTCTGCTCTCCACGTCTCCACCAGGCAGACAGAGAGACAGTACAGGCAGGCCCTGGTTAGTATGATGCGACTAACAGTGGCTCAACTTGCACCTTGATCACATACACTACTCCATCGTCCTCTAGGCTGCACTCTCCTATTCTGTCCTCCTTCGTCCTCTAGGCTGCACTCTCCCATTCTGTCCTCCATCGTTATCTAGGCTGCACTCTCCTATTCTGTCCTCCATCGTTATCTAGGCTGCACTCTCCTATTCTGTCCTCCATCGTCCTCTAGGCTGCACTCTCCTATTCTGTCCTCCATCGTCCTCTAGGCTGCACTCTCCTATTCTGTCCTCCATCGTCCTCTAGGCTGCACTCTCCTATTCTGTCCTCCATCGTCCTCTAGGCTGCACTCTCCTATTCTGTCCTCCATCGTCCTCTAGGCTGCACTCTCCTATTCTGTCCTCCATCGTCCTCTAGGCTGCACTCTCCCATTCTGTCCTCCATCGTCCTCTAGGCTGCACTCTCCTTTTCTGTCCTCCATCGTCCTCTAGGCTGCACTCTCCTATTCTGTCCTCCATCGTTATCTAGGCTGCACTCTCCTATTCTGTCCTCCTTCGTCCTCTAGGCTGCACTCTCCTATTCTGTCCTCTATCGTCCTCTAGGCTGCACTCCCCTATTCTGTCCTCCATCGTTATCTAGGCTGCACTCTCCTATTCTGTCCTCCATCGTCCTCTATGCTGCCCTCTCCTATTCTGTCCTCTATCGTCCTCTAGGCTGCCCTCTCCTATTCTGTCCTCCATCGTCCTCTATGCTGCACTCTCCTATTCTGTCCTCCATCGTCCTCTATGCTGCACTCTCCTATTCTGTCCTCTATCATCATCTAGGCTGCCCTCTCCTATTCTGTCCTCCATCGTCCTCTATGCTGCACTCTCCTATTCTGTCTTCCATCGTCCTCTATGCTGCACTCTCCTATTCTGTCCTCCATTTGTACATACTGGTAACTTCCTGTAAAGGAAACACTTGAGGAAGTGAGGGATATGTTGAAAGTATGTTGAAAGTATGTTGAAAGTATGTTGAAAGTATGTTACAAGTATGTTACAAGTATGTTACAAGTATGTTACAAGTATGTTACAAGTATGTTAAAAGTAGATGCTTCCACACAGATGTGGTTCCTGAGTTAATTAAGCAATTAACATCCCATCATGCTTAGCGTCATATATAGAAATGCCCAGTTGCCCATTATTTGAGAAGCATCCAGGACATCTAAAGCACTCGGTGTCACAGGAAGGCCAAGCATTTCGCTACAAACGCAATAACATCTGCTAAAAAAAATGTAGTTTATTTTATTTCCCCTTTATTTAACCAGGTAGGCCAGTTGAGAACAAGTTCTCATTTACAACTGTGACCTGGCCAAGATAAAGCAAAGCAGTTCGACACATACAACAACACAGAGTTACACATGGAGTAAACAAACATACAGTCAATAACACAATATAAAAGTCTATATACAGTGTGTGCAAATGAGGTAAGATAAGGTTGTAAGGCAATAAAAAGGCCATAGTGGCGAAATAATTACAATTTAGCAATTAAACACTGGAGTGGTAGATGTGTAGAAGATGAATGTGCAAGTAGAGATACTGGGATGCAAAACGAACAAAATAAATAAATAACAGTATGGGGATGAGGTAGTTGGATAGGCTATAAATATGTGTACGTGACCAATACAATTTGATTTGATTTGATTTTAAAGATCATCAAGGACCTCATCCACCCGAGCCACGGCCTGTTCACCCCGCTACCATCCAGAAGATCATCAAGGACCTCAGCCACCCGAGCCACGGCCTGTTCACCCTGCTACCATCTAGAAGATCATCAAGGACCACAGCCACCCGAGCCACGGCCTGTTCACCCTGCTACCATCCAGAAGATCATCAAGGACCTCAGCCACCCGAGCCACGGCCTGTTCACCCTGCTACCATCTAGAAGATCATCAAGGACCTCAGCCTCCCGAGCCACAGCCTGTTCACCCTGCTACCATCTAGAAGATCATCAAGGACCTCAGCCACCCGAGCCACGGCCTGTTCACCCTGCTACCATCTAGAAGATCATCAAGGACCTCAGTCACCCGAGCCACGACCTGTTCACCCGCTACCATCTAGAAGATCATCAAGGACCTCAGCCACCCGAGACACGGCCTGTTCACCCCGCTACCATCTAGAGGATCATCAAGGACCTCATCCACCCGAGCCACGGCCTGTTCACCCCGCTACCATCTAGAAGATAATCAAGGACCTCAGCCCCCCGAGTCACGGCCTGTTCACCCTGCTACCATCCAGAAGATCATCAAGGACCTCATCCACCCGAGCCACGACCTGTTCACCCCTCTACCATCCAGAAGATCATCAAGGACCTCAGCCACCCGAGCCACGGCCTGTTCACCCCGCTACCATCTAGAAGATCATCAAGGACCACAGCCACCAGAGCCACAGCCTGTTCACCCTGCTACCATCTAGAAGATCATCAAGGTCCTCAGCCAGCCGAGCCACGGCCTGTTCACCCCGCTACCATCCAGAAGATCATCAAGGACCAGCCACCCGAGCCACGGCCTGTTCACCCCGCTACCATCTAGAAGATCATCAAGGACCTCATCCACCCGAGCCACGGCCTGTTCACCCTGCTACCATCTAGAAGATCATCAAGGACTTCAGCCCCCCGAGTCACGGCCTGTTCACCCCGCTACCATCTAGAAGATAATCAAGGACCTCAGCCCCCCGAGTCACGGCCTGTTCACCCTGCTACCATCCAGAAGATCATCAAGGACCTCAGCCCCCCGAGTCACGGCCTGTTCACCCTGCTACCATCCAGAAGATCATCAAGGACCTCAGCCCCCCGAGTCACGGCCTGTTCACCCTGCTACCATCCAGAAGAGCATCAAGGACCTCAACCACCCGAGCCACGGCCTGTTCACCCTGCTACCATCTAGAAGAGCATCAAGGACCTCATCCACCAGAGCCACGGCCTGTTCACCCTGCTACCATCCAGAAGATCATCAAGGACCTCAGCCACCTGAGCCACGGCCTGTTCACCCCGCTACCATCCAGAAGATCATCAAGGACCTCAGCCACCCGAGCCACGGCCTGTTCACCCCGCTACCATCTAGAAGATCATCAAGGACCTCAGCCACCCGAGCCACGGCCTGTTCACCCTGCTACCATCTAGAAGATCATCAAGGACCTCAGTCACCCGAGCCATAACCTGTTCACCCCGCTACCATCTAGAAGATCATCAAGGACCTCAGCCCCCCGAGTCACGGCCTGTTCACCCTGCTACCATCCAGAAGATCATCAAGGACCTCAGCCCCCCGAGTCACGGCCTGTTCACCCTGCTACCATCCAGAAGGCGAAGACAGTAGAGGTGCATCAAAGCAGGGACCGAGAGACTGAAAAACAGCTTCTATCTCCAGGCCATCGGACTGTTAAACAGTCAACACTAGCCGGCCTCCGCCCAGTACCCTGCTCTGAACTCAGTCACTGGTACTAGCCGGCTACCACCCGGTACCCTGCTCTGAACTCAGTCACTGGTACTAGCCGGCTACCACCCGGTACTCTAACGTGCACCTTAGAGCCTACTGCTCTATGTTCTGAAATCGTTTCTGTAGCGCTGTAGAATCTTTACACGTGTCTATTTTCAAAAGGTTAAAGCTAAGAAGACTATAACAATATGAAAGAAAATTAAACGTATTCTACAAGAAACAATAGCCCTCCCTAGAAACACAACCTTACGGAACAATCCTTGGACAGCTTTTTAAAATTCACAGATAAATTGGAAAACATGGGAAACTAAAAGCATAGAAGCCATAAATGACTCGGTAACAGGAAATACATTTATTTCCTTGACAGAATTAAAAATTAATTTTGGACTGCCCAATGTAGATAGTTTTGAAATACATTCAACTTACAAGTTACAAATCGGAAAAATATTTTTATTTGAAATCAGAGCAACCTTGAGGGAATCTTATTTGAGTCAAGAAAATTATGTTTATATGACAGGTAAAATATACTAAACCTTGCAGACAGACTATCCACCTTAACAATCTCTTAGAAAAAATATAAACTATTGGAACCAAGACTTAAAAATAACTGATGTTGGCTCAAGATGGAGGGAAAGTTGCAATATAACTAATTGAATTACAGTTAATGAAAATGTATGCTTAATCCAGTATAAACTAATGTATATCATTTATTTTACAAGACAATATTCACAAATTCTACAGCACAACGGCAGAGTCATTTCTTAAGTATAAAACGAATAATGACTCAATAAATCCATGCCTTCTGGGAATGTTATAAAGTACGGAGGTTGTGGGCGGAGATAGACAGCTGGCTGTCAGAAATATTACAATGTAAACGTCCATTTGATCCGTCTGTCAACACACTTCTAGATATGTTATATGACGGTGTAGTGAGATACCCAATGAGCCGGATGATTCTCTTCTCATCTCTCATCTTGAAAAAACGTGGAAAAGAATCAGTCCGTCGTCATTAAACACAATGGGAAAATCTAACGATTGATTATTGAAATATTGAAATAACATGAGCCACCGAGAAAAACGAAATTGATGCAATTTAAAAGGCCAAGTGGCAAACAATAATGCAGACAGAAGGGATGGGGGTGTGAGCATGCGGGTCTGGACAGATGAGATGTAGTCACTGTTTGTGTGCGTCTGTCTATAAGTTGTCGTTCGTATAAGTTTGTATATGGAGTAATTTACAGTACATTCTGTATTCTGGACATAGCTCATCCATATAACGTATGTAATATACCTAGTCTGAATCTGGTCAACTAGTCTGGTATGTAATATACCTAGTCAACTAGTCTGGTATGTAATATACCTAGTCAATCTGGTCAACTAGTCTAGTATGTAATATACCTAGTCAATCTGGTCAACTGGTCTAGTATGTAATATACCTAGTCAATCTGGTCAACTAGTCTAGTATGTAATATACCTAGTCAATCTGGTCAACTGGTCTGGTATGTAATATACCTAGTCAATCTGGTCAACTGGTCTGGTATGTAATATACCTAGTCAATCTGGTCAACTGGTCTAGTATGTAATATACCTAGTCAATCTGGTCAACTGGTCTGGTATGTAATATACCTAGTCAATCTGGTCAACTGGTCTAGTATGTAATATACCTAGTCAATCTGGTCAACTGGTCTGGTATGTAATATACCTAGTCAATCTGGTCAACTGGTCTGGTATGTAATATACCTAGTCAATCTGGTCAACTGGTCTAGTATGTAATATACCTAGTCAATCTGGTCAACTGGTCTAGTATGTAATATACCTAGTCAATTTGGTAAACTAGTCTAGTATGTAATATACCTAGTCTGAATCTGGTAAACTAGTCTAGTATGTAATATACCTAGTCTGAATCTGGTCAACTAGTCTGGTATGTAATATACCTAGTCAATCTGGTCAACTGGTCTAGTATGCATTATAAACTGCGTGGTTCGAGCCCTGAATGCTGATTGGCTGAAAGCCGTGATATATCAAACTGTATACCACAGGTGTGACAAAACAATTATTTTTACTGCTGTAATTATGTTGGTAACCAGTTTATAACAGCAAAAAGACACCTCAGGGGTTTGTGGTATATCACCAATATACCACGAACTAAGGGCTGTACCCAGGCGTCTTGCTTCAAAACAGCCCTTAGCCGTGGTGTATTGATCATGTACAGAGCATTCGGAAAGTATTCAGACCCCTTGACTTTTTCCACGTTTTGTTAAGTTACAGCCTTATTCTAAAATGGATTCAAAGCATTTTTTCTCTCATCAATCTACACACAATACCCTATAATAATGACAAATCAAATACAGGTTTTTAGAAATCTTAGCAAATTTACAACAACAAAAACTACAGACCCTTTGTTATGAGACTCAAAATTGAGCTCAGGTGCATCCTGTTTCCATTGATCATCCTTTAGATGTTTCTAGAACTTGATTGGAGTCCACCTGTGGTAAATTCAATTAATTGGATCTGATTTAGAAAGGCACACACCTCTGTATACAAAGTCCCACAGTTGACAGTGCATGTCAGAGAAAAAAAACAAGCCATGAGGATGAATGAATTGTCCATAGACTCCGAGACAAGATTGTGTCAAGGCACAGATCTGGGGAAGGGTATCAAAACATTTCTGGAGCATTGAAGGTCCCCAGGAACACAGTGGCCTCCATCCTTATTAAATGGAAGAAGTTTGGAACCACCAAGACTCTTCCTAGAGCTGGCTGCCTGGCTAAACTGAGCATTCGGGGTAGAAGGGCCTTGGTCAGGGAGGTGACCAAGAACCCGATGGTCACTCTGACAGAGCTCCAGAGTTCCTCTGTGGAGATGGGAGAACCTTCCAGAAGGACAACCATTTCTGCAGCACTCCACCAATCAGGCCTTTATGGTAGAATGGCCAGACGGAAGCTACTCCTCAGTAAAAAGGCACATGACAGCCCGCTTGGAGTTTGCCAAAAGGCACCTAAATGACTCTCAGACCATGAGAAACAAGATTCTCTGTTCTGATGAACAAAATTGAACTCTTTGGCCTGAATGCCAAGTGTCACGTCTGGAGGAAACCTGGCACCAACCCTACGGTGAAGCATGGTGGTGGCAGCATCATGCTGTGGGGATGTTTCTTAGCGGCATGGACTGGGAGACTAATCAGGACTGAGGGAAAGATGAATGGAGCAAAGTAGAGAAAGATTCTTGATAAAAAAATCTGCTCCAGAGCACTCAGGACTTCAGTGAGGGGCGAAGGTTCACCTTCCAACAGGACAACGACCCTAAGCACACAGCCAAGACAACGAAGGAGTGGCTTCGCGACAAGTCTCTGAACGTCTTTGAGTGGCCCAGCCAGAGTCCAGACTTGAACCCGATCGAACATCTCTGGAGAGACCTGAAAATAGCTGTCCAGCGACGCTCCCCATCCAACCTGACAGAGCTTGAGAGGATCTGCAGAGAAACTCCCCAAATACAGGTGTGCCAAGCCTTTAAGCGTCATACCCAAGAAGACTCAGGGCTGTAATCGCTGCCAAAGGTGCTTCAACAAAGTACTGAGTAAAGAGTCTGAATACTTATGTAAATGTGATACTTCAGTTTTTTATTTTGTATATATTTGCACACATTTCTAAAAACCTGTTTGTGCTTTGTCATCATGGGGTATTGTGTGTAGATTGATGAGAATTATATATCTTTTTTTTATTTTTAAATCTATTTTAGAATGAGGCTGTAACGTAATAAAACGTGGAAAAAGTCAAGAGGTCTGAATACTTTCCCGAATGCACTGCCCCACAACCCCTTGTGTCTTCTTAAACATAGTCTGAATCTGTTCCAGTGTGACCTGGAAGAGACGGCAGGTAGCCTAGTGGTTCAGAGCGTTGGGGCAGGAACTGAAAGGTCGCTGGTTTGAAGACCTGAGCCGACTAGATTAAAATTCTGCCGATGTGCCCTGGAGCAAGGCACTTATAACCCTAATTACTCCCTGTAAGCCGCTCTGGATAAGAGTGTCAGCTTAATGACTAAAGTGTGTGTGGAGAGCTATAAACATCATTCATATTGCCTGGCCAATTTGTGATACAGCCACACAAAATGTTCTCCATGGTGCATCTGTTGAAGTTTGTGAGTCTCTTAAGGGCCATGACGAATTTCTTCGGCCTCCTGAGGTTGAAGAGACACTGTGGCGCATTCTTCACCACGCTCTCGGTGTGAAGGGAAGTGTTAGGTCGCTCTCGGTGTTAGGTCCACACCGATATTGATGCTTTTGACCCTTTCCACTGCAGCCCCGGTCGATGGGGGCGTGCTCTCTCTGCAGTCTCCTGCAGTCCATGGTCTGCTCCTTCGTTTTGCTGACGTTGATGGAGAGGTTATTTTCCTGGCACCACCTCGCCAGGGCCCTCACCTCCTCCCGATAGACTGTCTCGTTGTTGTTGATAATCAGGCCTACCACTGTTGTGTCATCAGCAAACTTTGTGTGTCTTCTCTATGAGGGGCAGCTACACTGCAGTCTTCTCTTCTTGCAACGTTGAATATTCTCTATAGGTGGAGAACTGTGGACTGTGTGATTAATTACAATAATTAAAATGAAACATTTGTTAAATTACAGAGCATGAAAATATTGATTTCTTTGCTTCGACAACATCTTGATATGTGTGAAAGGTTAAATTGTGAATGGTGGTATTGAGAAGTAGTTCTATTTGGAAGATAGAAGAAGCACAGTGAGTTTCATTGTTAATTTAAAAGCTGTGTGAGTGACTCACTACTCTCTAATTCTATCTTATCAAACCAGGCTGCTGGTGGCTATCGCAGAGAAGTGTGTGTGTGTGTGTGTGCGCGCATGAGGGCATGTGGGTGTTTGTGAGTGTGAATATTAGAACAAGATAGTCCTCTATAACAGTCTTTACCATAATACCCCAGTAGGAACAGGATAGTCTTCCAGAACAGTCTTTACCATAATCCCCCAGTAGGAACAGGATAGTCTTCTAGAACAGTCTTTACCATAATCCCCCAGTAGGAACAGGATAGTCTTCCAGAACAGTCTTTACCATAATCCCCCAGTAGGAACAGGATAGTCTTCTAGAACAGTCTTTACCACAATCCCCCAGTAGGAACAGGATAGTCTTCCAGAACAGTCTTTACCATAATCCCCCAGTAGGAACAGGATAGTCTTCTAGAACAGTCTTTACCATAATCCCCCAGTAGGAACAGGATAGTCTTCTAGAACAGTCTTTACCATAATCCCCCAGTAGGAACAGGATAGTCTTCCAGAACAGTCTTTACCATAATCCCCCAGTAGGAACAGGATAGTCTTCTAGAACAGTCTTTACCATAATCCCCCAGTAGGACAGGATAGTCCTCCAATCTCCTAAACTTAAACCATCAATGCAACAATGACTGTCGGACAGTTTCATATGAGTATTCAAATGGACTAACAATGAGGACCTTTTAAAGGAATCGGTCAGTGATTTAAATGTTGAGCAATGGGAAGTGTCTCAGTAACACATTTTCTAATTCACTAATAGCAGCTGACGAGATCAAAGGAAGCTATTTAGGTCAACAAATCATTCTTGACATTGATACTAATCCTTTGTTGAGAACATTAACCGTTGCTCGTTGGAGATTAAACCTGCAGGGAAGAAGTTGACTTGATTGGTTTAGTCTCTAAGGTTTAAGTACACTTGGCTGAAGAATGAATGGACTCCTCTGAGAGATAGGACGGAGATCACGCTGCTCTGAGAGAGAGGACGGAGATCACGCTGCTCTGAGAGAGAGGACAGAGATCACACTGCTCTGAGAGAGAGGACGGAGATCACGCTGCTCTGAGAGAGAGGACGGAGATCACGCTGCTCTGAGAGAGAGGACAGAGATCACACTGCTCTGAGAGAGAGGACAGAGATCACGTTGCTCTGAGAGAGAGGACGGAGATCACACTGCTCTGAGAGAGAGGACAGAGATCACGCTGCTCTGAGAGAGAGGACGGAGATCACGCTGCTCTGAGAGAGAGGACGGAGATCACGCTGCTCTGAGAGAGAGGACGGAGATCACGCTGCTCTGAGAGAGAGGACAGAGATCACGCTGCTCTGAGTGAGAGGACAGAGATCACGCTGCTCTGAGAGAGAGGACAGAGATCACGCTGCTCTGAGAGAGAGGACAGAGATCACGCTGCTCTGAGAGAGAGGACGGAGATCACGCTGCTCTGAGAGAGAGGACGGAGATCACACTGCTCTGAGAGAGAGGACAGAGATCACGCTGCTCTGAGAGAGAGGACAGAGATCACGCTGCTCTGAGAGAGAGGACGGAGATCACACTGCTCTGAGAGAGAGGACAGAGATCACGCTGCTCTGAGAGATAGGACAGAGATCACGCTGCTCTGAGAGATCATGTAAAGTACTACCTCTTTTGTGTTTCTATTGCATTCATGATGTACTCATAGATGTGTAGGCAATGTATGCTTGTGTATGCTTTCAAAACCATGGAAGAGTCCTTTCTTGTAGATTACATCTGGCTGTGTAGAAATATAATCTATATCATCTGTATAATCTATATCATCTATATAATCTGTATAATCTATATCATCTATATAATCTATATCATCTGTATAATCTATATCATCTATATAATCTATATAATCTGTATAATCTGCATAATCTGTATAACCTGTATAATCTATATAATCTATATAATATGTATAATCTATATAATCTGTATAATCTGTATAATCTATATAATCTATATCATCTGTATAATCTATATAATCTGTATAATCTATATAATCTGTATAATCTGTATAATCTATATAATCTATATAATCTGTATAATCTATATAATCTGTATAATCTATATAATCTATATAATCTATATCATCTATATCATCTGTATAATCTATATCATCTATATCATCTGTATAATCTATATCATCTATATAATCTGTATAATCTATATAATCTATATAATCTATATAATCTGTATAATCTGCATAATCTGCATAATCTGCATAATCTATATAATCTGTATAATCTGTATAATCTATATAATCTATATCATCTGTATAATCTGTATAATCTATATAATCTGTATAATCTATATAATCTATATAATCTGTATAATCTATATAATCTATATAATCTGTATAATCTGTATAATCTGTATAATCTATATAATCTATATAATCTATATCATCTGTATAATCTATATAATCTGTATAATCTATATAATCTGTATAATCTATATAATCTGTATAATCTGTATAATCTGTATAATCTATAGAAAGACATTTCTAGTTGTATATGGTGTATGAAAAATAAGGAAAGCTTGTAGCTTCGAAGGACCATTAAAAATAGGGGAGAATTTAAGTGTTGGTTTTCGACCCCGAGATTAACCGCTACAGAGTGTTAGAACAACAAGGACGCAGTATCGCCAGGTTAATGATGATCACCTCCCACACATCCAACACCACTCGGAGTCTGACTGGTGACTGCAAAGAACTGTGTCTGAGAACGATTGTGGTTCTGTAACGAAAGAGGTCCAGCTGGCACTGTTACAATATGCATGTAATTACTGTACAAGCTAGCACAGTGTAAGTAGCCTACAGCACCATAGCAGGCTTTCAATTCAGCAGGCGTAGGACCTAGTGGACTTGTACACATAACAAACTCTGATACATGTACTTAAACTATACAATAATGTATCAAGGTCTACACAACTTAAACACCATTATCATGGGGTCTTACACTGAATGTCACGGGAATGCTGACTGCTGATAGGCTGACATAATACTGACTGGCATGACCTTGACAAATAAGAACTAAAATAATTGTAGGACCTTCTGAAATGGGGGCTGAGCTGCCTGACAAAAAACACCAGTAGAGAGTACTAGACCAGCTGACTGTTTAAACCCCAGTAGAGAGTACTAGACCAGCTGACTGGTTAAACCCCAGTAGAGAGTACTAGAACAGCTGACTGTTTAAACCCCAGTAGAGAGTACTAGAACAGCTGACTGTTTAAACCCCAGTAGAGAGTACTAGACCAGCTGACTGTTTAAACCCCAGTAGAGAGTACTAGAACAGCTGACTGTTTAACCCCCAGTAGAGAGTACTAGAACAGTTGACTGTTTAAACCCCAGTAGAGAGTACTAGAACAGCTGACTGGTTAAACCCCCAGTAGAGAGTACTAGAACAGCTGACTGGTTAAACCCCAGTAGAGAGTACTAGAACAGCTGACTGGTTAAACCCCAGTAGAGAGTACTAGAACAGCTGACTGTTTAAACCCCAGTAGAGAGTACTAGAACAGCTGACTGGTTAAACCCCAGTAGAGAGTACTAGAACAGCTGACTGTTTAAACCCCAGTAGAGAGTACTAGACCAGCTGACTGTTTAAACCCCAGTAGAGAGTACTAGAACAGCTGACTGTTTAAACCCCAGTAGAGAGTACTAGAACAGCTGACTGGTTAAACCCCAGTAGAGAGTACTAGACCAGCTGACTGGTTAAACCCCAGTAGAGAGTACTAGAACAGCTGACTGGTTAAACCCCAGTAGAGAGTACTAGACCAGCTGACTGTTTAAACCCCAGTAGAGAGTACTAGAACAGCTGACTGTTTAAACCCCAGTAGAGAGTACTAGAACAGCTGACTGTTTAAACCCCAGTAGAGAGTACTAGAACAGCTGACTGTTTAAACCCCAGTAGAGAGTACTAGAACAGCTGACTGTTTAAACCCCAGTAGAGAGTACTAGAACAGCTGACTGGTTAAACCCCAGTAGAGAGTACTAGAACAGCTGACTGTTTAAACCCCAGTAGAGAGTACTAGAACAGCTGACTGGTTAAACCCCAGTAGAGAGTACTAGAACAGCTGACTGTTTAAACCCCAGTAGAGAGTACTAGAACAGCTGACTGTTTAAACCCCAGTAGAGAGTACTAGAACAGCTGACTGGTTAAACCCCCAGTAGAGAGTACTAGAACAGCTGACTGGTTAAACCCCAGTAGAGAGTACTAGAACAGCTGACTGTTTAAACCCCAGTAGAGAGTACTAGAACAGCTGACTGGTTAAACCCCAGTAGAGAGTACTAGACCAGCTGACTGTTTAAACCCCAGTAGAGAGTACTAGAACAGCTGACTGTTTAAACCCTAGTAGAGAGTACTAGACCAGCTGACTGTTTAAACCCCAGTAGAGAGTACTAGAACAGCTGACTGTTTAAACCCCAGTAGAGAGTACTAGACCAGCTGACTGTTTAAACCCCAGTAGAGAGTACTAGAACAGCTGACTGTTTAAACCCCAGTAGAGAGTACTAGACCAGCTGACTGGTTAAACCCCAGTAGAGAGTACTAGAACAGCTGACTGGTTAAACCCCAGTAGAGAGTTCTAGACCAGCTGACTGTTTAAACCCCAGTAGAGAGTACTAGAACAGCTGACTGTTTAAACCCCAGTAGAGAGTACTAGAACAGCTGACTGTTTAAACCCCAGTAGAGAGTACTAGAACAGCTGACTGTTTAAACCCCAGTAGAGAGTACTAGAACAGCTGACTGTTTAAACCCCAGTAGAGAGTACTAGAACAGCTGACTGGTTAAACCCCAGTAGAGAGTACTAGAACAGCTGACTGTTTAAACCCCCAGTAGAGAGTACTAGAACAGCTGACTGTTTAAACCCCAGTAGAGAGTACTAGACCAGCTGACTGTTTAAACCCCAGTAGAGAGTACTAGAACAGCTGACTGTTTAAACCCCAGTAGAGAGTACTAGAACAGCTGACTGTTTAAACCCCAGTAGAGAGTACTAGACCAGCTGACTGGTTAAACCCCAGTAGAGAGTACTAGAACAGCTGACTGTTTAAACACCAGTAGAGAGTACTAGAACAGCTGACTGGTTAAACCCCAGTAGAGAGTACTAGAACAGCTGACTGTTTAAACCCCAGTAGAGTACTAGCACAGCTGACTGTTTAAACCCCAGTAGAGAGTACTAGAACAGCTGACTGTTTAAACCCCAGTAGAGTACTAGACCAGCTGACTGGTTAAACCCCAGTAGAGAGTACTAGACCAGCTGACTGTTTAAACCCCAGTAGAGAGTACTAGACAGCTGACTGTTTAAACCCCAGTAGAGAGTACTAGAACAGCTGACTGTTTAACCCCCAGTAGAGAGTACTAGACCAGCTGACTGTTTAAACCCCAGTAGAGAGTACTATAACAGCTGACTGTTTAAACCCCAGTAGAGAGTACTAGAACAGCTGACTGGTTAAACCCCAGTAGAGAGTACTAGACAGTTGACTGTTTAAACCCCAGTAGAGAGTACTAGAACAGCTGACTGTTTAAACCCCAGTAGAGTACTAGACCAGCTGACTGGTTAAACCCCAGTAGAGAGTACTAGAACAGCTGACTGTTTAACCCCCAGTAGAGAGTACTAGACCAGTTGACTGTTTAAACCCCAGTAGAGAGTACTAGAACAGCTGACTGGTTAAACCCCCAGTAGAGAGTACTAGAACAGCTGACTGGTTAAACCCCAGTAGAGAGTACTAGAACAGCTGACTGTTTAAACCCCAGTAGAGAGTACTAGACCAGCTGACTGTTTAAACCCCAGTAGAGAGTACTAGAACAGCTGACTGGTTAAACCCCAGTAGAGAGTACTAGAACAGCTGACTGGTTAAACCCCAGTAGAGAGTACTAGACCAGCTGACTGGTTAAACCCCAGTAGAGAGTACTAGAACAGCTGACTGGTTAAACCCCAGTAGAGAGTACTAGAACAGCTGACTGGTTAAACCCCAGTAGAGAGTACTAGAACAGCTGACTGTTTAAACCCCAGTAGAGTACTAGACCAGCTGACTGTTTAAACCCCAGTAGAGAGTACTAGAACAGCTGACTGTTTAAACCCCAGTAGAGTACTAGAACAGCTGACTGTTTAAACCCCAGTAGAGAGTACTAGAACAGCTGACTGTTTAACCCCAGTAGAGAGTACTAGAACAGCTGACTGTTTAACCCCCAGTAGAGAGTACTAGAACAGCTGACTGTTTAAACCCCAGTAGAGAGTACTAGAACAGCTGACTGTTTAAACCCCAGTAGAGTACTAGAACAGCTGACTGTTTAAACCCCAGTAGAGAGTACTAGAACAGTTGACTGTTTAAACCCCAGTAGAGAGTACTAGAACAGCTGACTGTTTAAACCCCAGTAGAGAGTACTAGAACAGCTGACTGTTTAAACCCCAGTAGAGAGTACTAGACCAGCTGACTGGTTAAACCCCAGTAGAGAGTACTAGAACAGCTGACTGTTTAAACCCCAGTAGAGAGTACTAGACCAGCTGACTGGTTAAACCCCAGTAGAGAGTACTAGACCAGCTGACTGTTTAAACCCCAGTAGAGAGTACTAGACCAGCTGACTGGTTAAACCCCAGTAGAGAGTACTAGACCAGCTGACTGGTTAAACCCCAGTAGAGAGTACTAGAACAGCTGACTGTTTAAACCCCAGTAGAGTACTATCCCCTATGTAGTTCCCTATTCCCTAACTATAAAGTAGTGGGAATAGGGAATAGAATACCATTTGGAACGGATCTCAGTCACTTGGCTCTACTACCTACAGTAATACAGTATGTTTAGTAGAGTAGTATTAGGGCTGTACTACCTACAGTCTGTTTAGTAGAATAGTATTAGGCTCTACTACCTACAGTAATACAGTCTGTTTGGTAGAGTAGTATTAGGGCTGTACTCCCTACAGTAATACAGTCTGTTTAGTAGAGTAGTATTACACCAATAACGGTAAGAACTCAAACAGAATGGAATTGTATTATGTGTTGTTTGATTTGTACCTAATGGCCCTGGATTAATGGAGAGCGAGAGAGCATCTTCCTTTCCATTGCTTTATCTATCAATTTATCAAGTGGCCTACCTGGTGGTGTGTGATGGGAGAGGTAGGAGAGTAGAAAAGAGGGAAGAGCAGAGGGACAAAGACAAGAGATTGGGGTAAGGAAGAGAGATGGGGTAGGGAAGAGAGATGGGGGAGGGAAGAGAGATGGGGTAGGGAAGAGAGATGGGGTAGGGAAGAGAGATGGGGAGGGAAGAGAGATGGGGTAGGGAAGAGAGATGGGGTAGGGAAGAGAGATTGGGGAGGGAAGAGAGATGGGGGAGGGAAGAGAGATGGGGTAGGGAAGAGAGATGGGGTAGGGAAAAGAGATTGGGGAGGGAAGAGAGATGGGGTAGGGAAGAGAGATGGGGTAGGGAAGAGAGATGGGGGAGGGAAGAGAGATGGGGAAGGGAAGAGAGATGGGGAAGGGAAGAGAGATGGGGGAGGGAAGAGAGATGGGGTAGGGAAGAGAGATGGGGTAGGGAAGAGAGATGGGGAGGAAAGAGAGATGGGGAGGAAAGAGAGATGGGGAGGGAAGAGAGATGGGGAAGGAAAGAGAGATGGGGAGGGAAGAGAGATGGGGTAGGGAAGAGAGATTTGGGAGGGAAGAGAGATGGGGTAGGGAAGAGAGATGGGGTAGGGAAGAGAGATGGGGTAGGGAAGAGAGATGGGGGAGGGAAGAGAGATGGGGGAGGGAAGAGATATGGGGGAGGGAAGAGAGATGGGGGAGGGAAGAGAGATGGGGGAGGGAAGAGAGATGGGGTAGGGAAGAGAGATGGGGTAGGGAAGAGAGATGGGGTAGGGAAGAGAGTTGGGGGAGGGAAGAGATATGGGGGAGGGAAGAGAGATGGGGGAGGGAAGAGAGATGGGGGAGGGAAGAGAGATGGGGTAGGGAGGAGAGATGGGGTAGGGAAGAGAGATGGGGTAGGGAAGAGAGATGGGGGAGGGAAGAGATATGGGGTAGGGAAGAGAGATGGGGGAGGGAAGAGAGATGGGGGAGGGAAGAGAGATGGGGTGGGAGGAGAGATGGGGGAGGGAAGAGAGATGGGGGAGGGAACAGAGATGGGGAGCGAAGAGAGATGGGGGAGGGAAGAGAGATGGGGGAGGGAAGAGAGATGGGGAGGGAAGAGAGATGGGGAGGGAAGAGAGATGGGGGAGGGAAGAGAGATGGGGAGGAAAGAGAGATGGGGAGAGAACAGAGATGGGGAGGGAAGAGAGATGGGGAGGGAAGAGAGATGGGGGAGGGAAGAGAGATGGGGGAGGAAAGAGAGATGGGGAGGAAAGAGAGATGGGGAGGGAAGAGAGATGGGGAGGGAAAAGCGATGGGGGAGGGAAGAGAGATGTAGGAGAAAGACAAGACATGGGGGGGAAAGATAAGACATGGGGGAGGGAAGAGAGAGGGGGAGAGAAGAGAGATGGGGGAGGGAAGAGAGATGGGGAGGGAAGAGAGATGGGGAGGAAAGAGAGATGGGGAGGAAAGAGAGATGGGGGAGAAAGACAAGAGATGGGGGAGGGAAGAGCGATGGGGGAGGGAAGAGGGAAGAGAGATGGGGAGGGAAGAGAGATGGGGAGGAAAGAGAGATGGGGAGGAAAGAGAGATGGGGAGGGAAGAGAGATGGGGAAGGAAAGAGAGATGGGGAGGAAAGAGAGATGGGGAAGGAAGAGAGATGGGGAGGAAAGAGAGATGGGGAGGAAAGAGAGATGGGGAGGGAAGAGAGATGTAGGACAACACCCATGACTGTCCCAACACGCCTGTTACTGTCCCAACACCCCTGTTACTGTCCCAACACCCCTGTTACTGTCCCAACACCCCTGTTACTGTCCCAACACCCCTGTTACTGTCCCAACACCTCTGTTACTGTCCCAACACCCCTGTTACTGTCCCAACACCCCTGAGACTGTCCCAACACCCCTGAGACTGTCCCAACACCCCTGTTACTGTCCCAACACCCCTGTTACTGTCCCAACACCCCTGAGACTGTCCCAACACCCCTGAGACTGTCCCAACGCTATTGAGACTGTTCTAACACCCCTGAGACTGTCCCAACACCCCTGTTACTGTCCCCACACCCCTGTTACTGTCCCCACACCCCTGAGACTCTCCCAACACCCCTAAAATGGTAGCTATGCCCCTAAACCTGACCCAACACCCCCGAGACTGTAGTGATGCCCTTGAAATTGTTCTTACAGCACTGAGACTATCCCAAAACACCTGAAACTGTAGCTACGCCCCGGAGACAGTCCCAAGACATCTGCGACTGTCCCAACACCCCTCTGACTGTCCAAACACCCCTGAGACTGGCTTGAATCGCCTGAATTATGGGTTCGATTCCCACGGCCACCTACACATAATGTGTTCACGCATGACTGTAAGTTGCTTTGGATAAATGCATCTGCTAAATGGCATATAGATATATATATTTTGTATTACATTAACTACTAACATGGATGATGAGAAGTTCTGTTCATATCAAATCACATTGTATATGTCACCTGCTCCGAATACAACAGGTGTAGTAGACCTTACCGTGAAATGCTGAATACAACAGGTGTAGTAGACCTCACAGTGAAATGCTGAATACAACAGGTGTAGTAGACTTCACAGTGAAATGCTGAATACAACAGGTGTAGTAGACCTCACAGTGAAATGCTGAATACAACGGGTGTATTACACCTCACAGTGAAATGCTGAATACAACAGGTGTAGACCTTACAGTGAAATGCTGAATACAACAGGTGTAGTAGACCTTACAGTGAAATGCTGAATACAACAGGTGTAGTAGACCTTACAGTGAAATGCTGAATACAACAGGTGTAGACCTCACAGTGAAATGCTGAATACAACAGGTGTAGACCTCACAGTGAAATGCTGAATACAACAGGTGTAGTAGACCTTACAGTGAAATGCTGAATACAACAGGTGTAGTAGACCTTACAGTGAAATGCTGAATACAACAGGTGTAGTAGACCTCACAGTGAAATGCTGAATACAACAGGTGTAGTAGACCTCACAGTGAAATGCTGAATACAACAGGTGTAGTAGACCTCACAGTGAAATGCTGAATACAACAGGTGTAGTAGACCTCACAGTGAAATGCTGAATACAACAGGTGTAGTAGACCTTACAGTGAAATGCTGAATACAACAGGTGTAGTAGACCTTACAGTGAAATGCTGAATACAACAGGTGTAGTAGACCTTACAGTGAAATGCTGAATACAACAGGTGTAGTAGACCTTACAGTGAAATGCTGAATACAACAGGTGTAGTAGACCTGACAGTGAAATGCTGACTTACAAGCCCTTAATAACCAACAATGCAGTTTTAAGAAATAGAGTTCAGGAAGAAAAAAATATATATATAGTAAAAACAAAAAGTAACACTATATACTAGGAATTATGAGGCTATATACAGGGACACCGGTACTGAGTCAATGTGCGGGGGGGTCCAGGTTAGTCAAGGATGGATGTTGTTTAGTTAGAGTTACCTGTACATAGATTAATACCATCAACTAGTATACAATACTCTCAATACTCTGAACCACCAGATGCTGTCTTTTACTAACAACAGTGTTGTTTATCATGTTAGGAAACTGTAAAAACGACCGTCCTGATGTTGTATTGCTACAGAAGTTCCTCTTGAGATACTTACTGTAGTTGTGTTGTGGTACCTGGCTGATTTTGGTGCACTGCAGCCCTGAGCTGAGAGCTGAGCCTGGCTGGGCTGGGCTGGGGAGGACACTGCATTGATATTCAGAGACAGACTCAGATCCCCATCACTGCTTCTAATCCCTCTCTCTCTCTCTGTCTCTCTCTCTCTCTGTTTCTCTATATACAGTGTTGTAACGATGTGCAAAAAGTTAAAGTACAAAAGGGAAAATTAACCAACGTAATTATGGGTTGTATTTACAATGGTGTTTGTTCTTCACTGGTTGGCCTTTTTCTTGTGGAAGCAGGTCACAAATCTTGCTACTGTGATGACACACTGTGGTATTTCACCCAGTAGATACGGGAGTTTATCAAAATTGGATTTGTTTTTGAATTCTTTGTGGGTCTTTGTAATCTGAAGGAATTATGTGTCTGTAATATGGTCATACATTTGGCAGGAGGTCAGGAAGTGCAGCTCAGTTTCCAACTCATTTTGTTGGCAGGGACACATAGCCTGTGTCATGTCTTTGCTGTCATTAATGCGGTGGCCTTTCTCAATAGCAAGGCTGTGGTCACTGAGTCTGTACATAGTCAAAGCTTTCCTTAAGTTTGGGTCAGTCACAGTGGTCAGGTATTCTGCCACTGTGTACTCTCTGTTTAGGGACAGATAACATTCTAGTTTGCTCTGTTTTTTCTTTAATTCTTTCCAATGTGTCAAGTAATTATCATTTTGTTTTCTCATGATTTGGTTGGGTCTAATTGTGTTGCGGTTCTGGGGCTCTGTGGGGTCTGTTTGTGTTTGTGAACAGAGCCCCAGGACCAGCTTGCTTAGGGGACTCTTCTCCAGGTTCATCTCTCTGTAGGTGAGGACTCTTCACCAGGTTCATCTCTCTGTAGGTGATGGCTTTGTTATGGAAGGTTTGTGAACAGAGCCCCAGGACCAGCTTGCTTAGGGGACTCTTCTCCAGGTTCATCTCTCTGTAGATGATGGCTTTGTTATGAAAGGTTTGGGAATCGCTTCCTTTTAGGTGGTTGTAGAATGTAACACCTCTTATCTGGAATTTGATAATTAGCAGGTATGGGCATAATTCTGCTCTGTATTAACTATTTGGTGTTTTACGTTGTACACAGGGGATATTTTTGCAGAATTCTGCATGCAGAGTCTCGATTTGGTGTTTGTGCCATTTTGTGAAATCTGTACAGCATTTCTAGGTGCTGCTGTAGGTCCTCCTGGGTTGGTGACAGAAGCACCAGATCATCAGCAAACAGTAGATATTTGATTTCAGATTCAAGTTGAGGCCTGGTGCTACAGAGTAGAGCCCTCGCCAATTCATTGATATATATGCTGAAGAGGGTGGGGCTTAAGCTGCATCCCTGTCTGACATCCCTGTCTTCATCAGACCAGAGGACATTTCTCCAAAAAAAGTACGATCTTTGTCCCCATGTGCAGTTGCAAACCGTAGTCTGGCTTTTTTATGGTGGTTTTGGAGCAGTGGCTTCTTCCTTGCTGAGCGGCCTTTCAGGTTATGTCGATATAGGACTCGTTTTACTGTGGATATAGATACTTTTGCACCTGTTTCCTCCAGCATCTTCACAAGGTCCTTTGCTGTTGTTCTGGGATTGATTTGCACTTTTCGCACCAAAGTACGTTCATCTCTAGGAGACAGAACGCATCTCCTTCCTGAGCGGTATGATGGCTGCGTGGTCCCATGGTGTTTATACTTGTGTACTATTGTTTGTACAGATTAACGTGGTACCTTCAGGTGTTTGGAAATTGCTCGCAAGGATGAACCAGACTTGTGCAGGTCTACAATTTTTTTCTGACGTCTTGGCTGATTTCTTTTGATTTTCCCATCATGTCAAGCAAAGAGGCACTGACTTTGAAGGTAGGCCTTGAAATTCATCCACAGGTACACCTCCAATTGACTATCTGAAACTTCTAAAGCCATGACATAATTTTCTGGAATTTTCCAAGCTGTTTAAAAGCACAGTCAACTTAGTGTATGTAAACTTCTGACCCACTGGAATTGTGATACAGTGAAATAATCTGTCTGTAAACAATTGTTGGAAAAATTACTTGTGTCATGCACAAAGTAGATGTCCTAACCAACTTGCCAAAACTTTAGTTTGTTATCAAGAAATTTGTGGAGTGGTTGAAAAACAAGTTTTTATGACTCCAACCTAAGTGTAAGTAAACTTCCGACTTCAACTGTATATGTTTTTGCTGTTTGTTCTTTGTTATAGAGCCAAAAAGATTAGATACGTGGTTTATCCACACATGGATACACAACTTTTCATGTTGTTGTTTAGTGTTTTGCAGTTTTCCCAGAAGTGGTTTGTCACATTCTTCGTCCTCCTCGTCTGAGGAGGAGTAGGAGATATCGGACCAATACACAGCGTGGTGAGTATTCATATTTATTAGAATAGTTTCAAATAAAGAACAAAAACAATAAACTGACAAAATAAACGAAGACGCAACAGTCCCGAAATAGTGAACACTAAACACAGGAACAGGAACAATCACCCACAATACAAAACAGGCTACCTAAATATGGCTCCCAATCAGAGACAACGACAAACACCTGCCTCTGATTGAGAACCATATCAGGCCAAACACATAGAAATAGACAAACTAAACAAACAACATAGAATGCCCACTCAGATCACACCCTGACCAAACAAAACATAGAAACCTACAACGCAATCTATGGTCAGGGCGTGACATGGTTAGAGTCTAAGGATTCCTCAATTACATTGACCTGATTTCTGATGTGCTGTTCATTCTTTTTCCGTAGTTATTTATGTATTGTATTTGTGATTCACCATAGTGAAGCCGTTCTCTTCGTTTTTGGTTGAATAGGTTTCTCAATTTCTTGCTTAGGATTTTGCATTCGTTATCAAACCATTTGTTATTGCTGTTCATTTTCTTAGGTCTTCTGCTCGATTTTTTTGTATTTGATAAAGAAGCTGATAACCAAAACGGCATATTTGACCTTTCTACTGCCAAGTTTACACCTGCATGATTCCAGTGACATGTTTTGTCCAGAAAGTTGTCTAAAAGGGATTGAATTTGTTGTTGCCTAAAAGTTTTTTGGTAGGTTTCCACACTACCTTCCTTCCATCTATAGCATTTCTATAGACAGGAATATACGAGACTGACTAGAATAAACATTAATATACTCACTGACTGGACAGGGAATATTCTAGACTCACTAGTTAGCATGGAAAGCCCTCATTGCGTTGTGTTTTTCATGGCCAGGTTGAAGTTCCCTGTGGAGCTCATTGTTAGTCCCATTATTTTAGGTGTTCTATATCAGGGAAGCCCAGTAGAAACATCAAATCATAATATCAGTATTTTAGTATTGTTGTGATTGACCGTCAGGTCCCAGGTCTGACAGAACTGTTGCTGGTTATCTAATTGTTGCAGTAGCCCCTCTTGTACAGGAGACAGCAGCACCAGGTCATCTGCATAAAATTAGGATGTGTAGGGTATTTTGGTAGGAATCCATTTTGTCTTTTGCTCAGGACATTACGTTCATTGAGAAAGTGCAATAATCTGCTGTTCATGATGGCGCAGAATATTTCCCCAGGGTTGCTGTTGTCCACATAAAAAAAAAATGATGTTATTAGTCCCTGGTTTCAGACAGTATGTCAGGGAAATAGCCTATTCTCAACACTATGTTAAGTAGTTTGTGTATCGCCGTGCTAATTTTGAGTCTGTGTATTTTATCCCAGTGTTCCAGTCCCCTCATAGCCTCCCATTGACTATGTACAGACCCAGTGTTCCAGTCCCCTCATAGCCTCCCATTGACTATGTACAGACCCAGTGTTCCAGTCCCCTCATAGCCTTCCATTGACTATGTACAGACCCAGTGTTCCAGTCCCCTCATAGCCTCCCATTGACTATGTACAGACCCAGTGTTCCAGTCCCCTCATAGACTTCCATTGTCTATGTACAGACCCAGTGTTCCACAGATCTGCAGTAGTTGGTTCTCATTTCTGTTGTTGTACTTATCAAAGTTCTTCATGGGGGGGGGGGGGGGTTGCGAGGACAGAGGAATGCTGATGTCCGTGGGTATGTGTTCGTCTCCCCATTGTGGAGATGGTAGCCTCCTCCTCTTGTTTTGATCAGTTCCATTGTTAGCTTTCTTTTAGAATAACATCAGCATTCCCCCTGATTCCCTCCCTCGGGTGACTCCTCTCAGTCTGATGGATGGGACCACCATCTCCCTGTACCCTAGTGGACAAGAGGGGGAAACCATCTCCCTGTACCCTAGTGGACAAGAGGGGGGAACCATCTCCCTGTACCCTAGTGGACAAGAGGGGGAAACCATCTCCCTGTACCCTAGTGGACAAGAGGGGGAAACCATCTCCCTGTACCCTAGTGGACAAGAGGGGGGAAACCATCTCCCTGTACCCTAGTGGACAAGAGGGGGAAACCATCTCCCTGTACCCTAGTGGACAAGAGGGGGAAACCATCTCCCTGTACCCTAGTGGACAAGAGGGGGAAACCATCTCCCTGTACCCTAGTGGACAAGAGGGGGGAACCATCTCCCTGTACCCTAGTGGACAAGAGGGGGAAACCATCTCCCTGTACCCTAGTGGACAAGAGGGGGAAACCATCTCCCTGTACCCTAGTGGACAAGAGGGGGAAACCATCTCCCTGTACCCTAGTGGACAAGAGGGGGAAACCATCTCCCTGTACCCTAGTGGACAAGAGGGGGAAACCATCTCCCTGTACCCTAGTGGACAAGAGGGGGAAACCATCTCCCTGTACCCTAGTGGACAAGAGGGGGGAACCATCTCCCTGTACCCTAGTGGACAAGAGGGGGGAACCATCTCCCTGTACCCTAGTGGACAAGAGGGGGGAACCATCTCCCTGTACCCTAGTGGACAAGAGGGGAAACCATCTCCCTGTACCCTAGTGGACAAGAGGGGGGAACCATCTCCCTGTACCCTAGTGGACAAGAGGGGGAAACCATCTCCCTGTACCCTAGTGGACAAGAGGGGGAAACCATCTCCCTGTACCCTAGTGGACAAGAGGGGGAAACCATCTCCCTGTACCCTAGTGGACAAGAGGGGGAAACCATCTCCCTGTACCCTAGTGGACAAGAGGGGGAAACCATCTCCCTGTACCCTAGTGGACAAGAGGGGGAAACCATCTCCCTGTACCCTAGTGGACAAGAGGGGGGAACCATCTCCCTGTACCCTAGTGGACAAGAGGGGGAAACCATCTCCCTGTACCCTAGTGGACAAGAGGGGGGAACCATCTCCCTGTACCCTAGTGGACAAGAGGGGGAAACCATCTCCCTGTACCCTAGTGGACAAGAGGGGGAAACCATCTCCCTGTACCCTAGTGGACAAGAGGGGGAAACCATCTCCCTGTACCCTAGTGGACAAGAGGGGGAAACCATCTCCCTGTACCCTAGTGGACAAGAGGGGGAAACCATCTCCCTGTACCCTAGTGGACAAGAGGGGGAAACCATCTCCCTGTACCCTAGTGGACAAGAGGGGGAAACCATCTCCCTGTACCCTAGTGGACAAGAGGGGGAAACCATCTCCCTGTACCCTAGTGGACAAGAGGGGGAAACCATCTCCCTGTACCCTAGTGGACAAGAGGGGGAAACCATCTCCCTGTACCCTAGTGGACAAGAGGGGGAAACCATCTCCCTGTACCCTAGTGGACAAGAGGGGGAAACCATCTCCCTGTACCCTAGTGGACAAGAGGGGGAAACCATCTCCCTGTACCCTAGTGGACAAGAGGGGGAAACCATCTCCCTGTACCCTAGTGGACAAGAGGGGGAAACCATCTCCCTGTACCCTAGTGGACAAGAGGGGGAAACCATCTCCCTGTACCCTAGTGGACAAGAGGGGGAAACCATCTCCCTGTACCCTAGTGGACAAGAGGGGGAAACCATCTCCCTGTACCCTAGTGGACAAGAGGGGGAAACCATCTCCCTGTACCCTAGTGGACAAGAGGGGGAAACCATCTCCCTGTACCCTAGTGGACAAGAGGGGGAAACCATCTCCCTGTACCCTAGTGGACAAGAGGGGGAAACCATCTCCCTGTACCCTAGTGGACAAGAGGGGGGAACCATCTCCCTGTACCCTAGTGGACAAGAGGGGGGAACCATCTCCCTGTACCCTAGTGGACAAGAGGGGGGAACCATCTCCCTGTACCCTAGTGGACAAGAGGGGAAACCATCTCCCTGTACCCTAGTGGACAAGAGGGGGGAACCATCTCCCTGTACCCTAGTGGACAAGAGGGGGAAACCATCTCCCTGTACCCTAGTGGACAAGAGGGGGAAACCATCTCCCTGTACCCTAGTGGACAAGAGGGGGAAACCATCTCCCTGTACCCTAGTGGACAAGAGGGGGAAACCATCTCCCTGTACCCTAGTGGACAAGAGGGGGAAACCATCTCCCTGTACCCTAGTGGACAAGAGGGGGAAACCATCTCCCTGTACCCTAGTGGACAAGAGGGGGGAACCATCTCCCTGTACCCTAGTGGACAAGAGGGGGAAACCATCTCCCTGTACCCTAGTGGACAAGAGGGGGGAACCATCTCCCTGTACCCTAGTGGACAAGAGGGGGAAACCATCTCCCTGTACCCTAGTGGACAAGAGGGGGAAACCATCTCCCTGTACCCTAGTGGACAAGAGGGGGAAACCATCTCCCTGTACCCTAGTGGACAAGAGGGGGAAACCATCTCCCTGTACCCTAGTGGACAAGAGGGGGAAACCATCTCCCTGTACCCTAGTGGACAAGAGGGGGAAACCATCTCCCTGTACCCTAGTGGACAAGAGGGGGAAACCATCTCCCTGTACCCTAGTGGACAAGAGGGGGAAACCATCTCCCTGTACCCTAGTGGACAAGAGGGGGAAACCATCTCCCTGTACCCTAGTGGACAAGAGGGGGAAACCATCTCCCTGTACCCTAGTGGACAAGAGGGGGAAACCATCTCCCTGTACCCTAGTGGACAAGAGGGGGAAACCATCTCCCTGTACCCTAGTGGACAAGAGGGGGAAACCATCTCCCTGTACCCTAGTGGACAAGAGGGGGAAACCATCTCCCTGTACCCTAGTGGACAAGAGGGGGAAACCATCTCCCTGTACCCTAGTGGACAAGAGGGGGAAACCATCTCCCTGTACCCTAGTGGACAAGAGGGGGAAACCATCTCCCTGTACCCTAGTGGACAAGAGGGGGAAACCATCTCCCTGTACCCTAGTGGACAAGAGGGGGAAACCATCTCCCTGTACCCTAGTGGACAAGAGGGGGAAACCATCTCCCTGTACCCTAGTGGACAAGAGGGGGAAACCATCTCCCTGTACCCTAGTGGACAAGAGGGGGAAACCATCTCCCTGTACCCTAGTGGACAAGAGGGGGAAACCATCTCCCTGTACCCTAGTGGACAAGAGGGGGAAACCATCTCCCTGTACCCTAGTGGACAAGAGGGGGAAACCATCTCCCTGTACCCTAGTGGACAAGAGGGGGAAACCATCTCCCTGTACCCTAGTGGACAAGAGGGGGAAACCATCTCCCTGTACCCTAGTGGACAAGAGGGGGAAACCATCTCCCTGTACCCTAGTGGACAAGAGGGGGAAACCATCTCCCTGTACCCTAGTGGACAAGAGGGGGGAACCATCTCCCTGTACCCTAGTGGACAAGAGGGGGGAACCATCTCCCTGTACCCTAGTGGACAAGAGGGGGGAACCATCTCCCTGTACCCTAGTGGACAAGAGGGGAAACCATCTCCCTGTACCCTAGTGGACAAGAGGGGGGAACCATCTCCCTGTACCCTAGTGGACAAGAGCGGGAAACCATCTCCCTGTACCCTAGTGGACAAGAGGGGGAAACCATCTCCCTGTACCCTAGTGGACAAGAGGGGGAAACCATCTCCCTGTACCCTAGTGGACAAGAGGGGGAAACCATCTCCCTGTACCCTAGTGGACAAGAGGGGGAAACCATCTCCCTGTACCCTAGTGGACAAGAGGGGGAAACCATCTCCCTGTACCCTAGTGGACAAGAGGGGGGAACCATCTCCCTGTACCCTAGTGGACAAGAGGGGGAAACCATCTCCCTGTACCCTAGTGGACAAGAGGGGGGAACCATCTCCCTGTACCCTAGTGGACAAGAGGGGGAAACCATCTCCCTGTACCCTAGTGGACAAGAGGGGGAAACCATCTCCCTGTACCCTAGTGGACAAGAGGGGGAAACCATCTCCCTGTACCCTAGTGGACAAGAGGGGGAAACCATCTCCCTGTACCCTAGTGGACAAGAGGGGGAAACCATCTCCCTGTACCCTAGTGGACAAGAGGGGGAAACCATCTCCCTGTACCCTAGTGGACAAGAGGGGGAAACCATCTCCCTGTACCCTAGTGGACAAGAGGGGGAAACCATCTCCCTGTACCCTAGTGGACAAGAGGGGGAAACCATCTCCCTGTACCCTAGTGGACAAGAGGGGGAAACCATCTCCCTGTACCCTAGTGGACAAGAGGGGGAAACCATCTCCCTGTACCCTAGTGGACAAGAGGGGGAAACCATCTCCCTGTACCCTAGTGGACAAGAGGGGGAAACCATCTCCCTGTACCCTAGTGGACAAGAGGGGGAAACCATCTCCCTGTACCCTAGTGGACAAGAGGGGGAAACCATCTCCCTGTACCCTAGTGGACAAGAGGGGGAAACCATCTCCCTGTACCCTAGTGGACAAGAGGGGGAAACCATCTCCCTGTACCCTAGTGGACAAGAGGGGGAAACCATCTCCCTGTACCCTAGTGGACAAGAGGGGGAAACCATCTCCCTGTACCCTAGTGGACAAGAGGGGGAAACCATCTCCCTGTACCCTAGTGGACAAGAGGGGGAAACCATCTCCCTGTACCCTAGTGGACAAGAGGGGGAAACCATCTCCCTGTACCCTAGTGGACAAGAGGGGGAAACCATCTCCCTGTACCCTAGTGGACAAGAGGGGGAAACCATCTCCCTGTACCCTAGTGGACAAGAGGGGGAAACCATCTCCCTGTACCCTAGTGGACAAGAGGGGGGAACCATCTCCCTGTACCCTAGTGGACAAGAGGGGGGAACCATCTCCCTGTACCCTAGTGGACAAGAGGGGGGAACCATCTCCCTGTACCCTAGTGGACAAGAGGGGAAACCATCTCCCTGTACCCTAGTGGACAAGAGGGGGGAACCATCTCCCTGTACCCTAGTGGACAAGAGGGGGAAACCATCTCCCTGTACCCTAGTGGACAAGAGGGGGAAACCATCTCCCTGTACCCTAGTGGACAAGAGGGGGAAACCATCTCCCTGTACCCTAGTGGACAAGAGGGGGAAACCATCTCCCTGTACCCTAGTGGACAAGAGGGGGAAACCATCTCCCTGTACCCTAGTGGACAAGAGGGGGAAACCATCTCCCTGTACCCTAGTGGACAAGAGGGGGGAACCATCTCCCTGTACCCTAGTGGACAAGAGGGGGAAACCATCTCCCTGTACCCTAGTGGACAAGAGGGGGGAACCATCTCCCTGTACCCTAGTGGACAAGAGGGGGAAACCATCTCCCTGTACCCTAGTGGACAAGAGGGGGAAACCATCTCCCTGTACCCTAGTGGACAAGAGGGGGAAACCATCTCCCTGTACCCTAGTGGACAAGAGGGGGAAACCATCTCCCTGTACCCTAGTGGACAAGAGGGGGAAACCATCTCCCTGTACCCTAGTGGACAAGAGGGGGAAACCATCTCCCTGTACCCTAGTGGACAAGAGGGGGAAACCATCTCCCTGTACCCTAGTGGACAAGAGGGGGAAACCATCTCCCTGTACCCTAGTGGACAAGAGGGGGAAACCATCTCCCTGTACCCTAGTGGACAAGAGGGGGAAACCATCTCCCTGTACCCTAGTGGACAAGAGGGGGAAACCATCTCCCTGTACCCTAGTGGACAAGAGGGGGAAACCATCTCCCTGTACCCTAGTGGACAAGAGGGGGAAACCATCTCCCTGTACCCTAGTGGACAAGAGGGGGAAACCATCTCCCTGTACCCTAGTGGACAAGAGGGGGAAACCATCTCCCTGTACCCTAGTGGACAAGAGGGGGAAACCATCTCCCTGTACCCTAGTGGACAAGAGGGGGAAACCATCTCCTTTACTTAACGTCTCCTTGGAAAAAAAATTAAAAAAAATATCATCTGAATTTCCTATTTCTCTGATAAAATCTGTGTTCCTGCTCTTTAGACCTTGACCTTGAATGAAATCCAAAGTTAGACCTATTTCAAGATTTACAGTTTACTCACTCTCTCTCACTCACACCCTGAACATAGAGAGCTGTTTATTCTCTATGTTGGTTGGGGCGTGATAGAGTCTAGGGTGGGTCATCTAGGTGAATTTTATTTCTGTGGTGGCCTGATATGGTTCCCAATCAGAGGCAGCTGTTTATCGTTGTCTCTGATTGGGGATCATATTTAAGTAGCCATTTCCTCATTGTGCTTTGTGGGATCTTGTCTACAGATAGTTGCCTGTGTGCACACCAGTAGCGTCACGGTTTGTTTGTGCTTTATTGTTTCATTTGGTGAGATTTATTCGAAATCGATTTATATCGATTTATTAAAATATGTGGAAATCTACACACGCTGCGCCTTGGTCCAATCATTATTATGACAAACGTGACATTCTCTCCCTAGCCTGTCTCTGCACAGTGTAGCCTACGCCACGCAAAGGTACTGTAGATTACTGTACTGTCCTCGTTAGTGTAGTGGCTGGCTGTCTGGACTACTTCTGTTACTGCTATCACGGTCTCCTGTTAACCTTGGAGAGACAAAGTACAGGTTCTGCTCTATCTGGTGAAAGGACAGGATAGAGTGAGGAGAGCGAGAGGAAGAGTGTTTGCCTTGCCCAAGCAGTGTCAATACACAGGCAAGGGGAAGAAAGGAGGGAGAGAGGGATGGAGAGAGGAATGATGGTTAGCTAATACAAACTGTTTCACACATTGTCACAGCCCAGATGAATACCACTGAGACGTGGCATGTTGCCCAGATGAATATCACTGAGACGTGGCATGTTGCCCAGATGAATATCACTGAGATGTGGCATGTTGCCCAGATGAATATCACTGAGACGTGGCATGTTGACCAGATGAATATCACTGAGACGTGGCATGTTGACCAGATGAATATCACTGAGACGTGGCATGTTGCCCAGATGAATATCACTGAGATGTGGCATGTTGCCCAGATGAATATCACTGAGATGTGGCATGTTGCCCAGATGAATATCACTGAGACGTGGCATGTTGCCCAGATGAATATCACTGAGATGTGGCATGTTGCCCAGATGAATATCACTGAGACGTGGCATGTTGACCAGATGAATATCACTGAGACGTGGCATGTCGCCCAGATGAATATCACTGAGACGTGGCATGTTGCCCAGATGAATATCACTGAGACGTGGCATGTTGCCCAGATGAATATCACTGAGACGTGGCACGTTGCCCAGATGAATATCTCTGAGACGTGGCATGTTGCCCAGATGAATATCACTGAGACGTGGCACGTTGCCCAGATGAATATCACTGAGACGTGGCATGTTGCCCAGATTAATATCACTGAGACGTGGCATGTTGCCCAGATGAATATCACTGAGACGTGGCATGTTGCCCAGATGAATATCACTGAGACGTGGCATGTTGCCCAGATGAATATCACTGAGACGTGGCATGTTGCCCAGATGAATATCACTGAGACGTGGCACGTTGCCCAGATGAATATCACTGAGACGTGGCATGTTGCCCAGATGAATATCACTGAGACGTGGCATGTTGCCCAGATGAATATCACTGAGACGTGGCATGTTGCCCAGATGAATATCACTGAGATGTGGCATGTTGCCCAGATGAATATCACTGAGACGTGGCATGTTGACCAGATGAATATCACTGAGACGTGGCATGTTGCCCAGATTAATATCACTGAGACGTGGCATGTTGACCAGATGAATATCACTGAGACGTGGCATGTTGCCCAGATGAATATCACTGAGACGTGGCATGTTGCCCAGATGAATATCACTGAGACGTGGCATGTTGACCAGATGAATATCACTGAGACGTGGCATGTTGACCAGATGAATATCACTGAGACGTGGCATGTTGACCAGATGAATATCACTGAGACGTGGCATGTTGCCCAGATGAATATCACTGAGACGTGGCATGTTGCCCAGATGAATATCACTGAGACGTGGCATGTTGCCCAGATGAATATCACTGAGACGTGGCATGTTGACCAGATGAATATCACTGAGACGTGGCATGTTGACCAGATGAATATCACTGAGACGTGGCATGTTGACCAGATGAATATCACTGAGACGTGGCATGTTGCCCAGATGAATATCACTGAGACGTGGCATGTTGCCCAGATGAATATCACTGAGACGTGGCATGTTGCCCAGATGAATATCACTGAGACGTGGCATGTTGACCAGATGAATATCACTGAGACGTGGCATGTTGCCCAGATGAATACCTCTGAGACGTGGCATGTTGCCCAGATGAATATCACTGAGACGTGGCATGTTGCCCAGATGAATATCACTGAGACGTGGCATGTTGCCCAGATGAATATCACTGAGACGTGGCATGTTGCCCAGATGAATATCACTGAGACGTGGCATGTTGCCCAGATGAATATCACTGAGACGTGACATGTTGCCCAGATGAATATCACTGAGACGTGACATGTTGCCCAGATGAATATCACTGAGACGTGGCATGTTGCCCAGATGAATATCACTGAGACGTGACATGTTGCCCAGATGAATATCACTGAGACGTGACATGTTGCCCAGATGAATATCACTGAGACGTGGCATGTTGCCCAGATGAATATCACTGAGACGTGGCATGTTGACCAGATGAATATCACTGAGACGTGGCATGTTGACCAGATGAATATCACTGAGACGTGACATGTTGCCCAGATGAATATCACTGAGACGTGGCATGTTGCCCAGATGAATATCACTGAGACGTGGCATGTTGCCCAGATGAATATCACTGAGACGTGGCATGTTGCCCAGATGAATATCACTGAGACGTGGCATGTTGCCCAGATGAATATCACTGAGACGTGGCATGTTGCCCAGATGAATATCTCTGAGACGTGGCATGTTGCCCAGATGAATATCACTGAGACGTGGCATGTTGCCCAGATGAATACCACTGAGACGTGGCATGTTGCCCAGATTAATATCACTGAGACGTGGCATGTTGCCCAGATTAATATCACTGAGACGTGGCATGTTGCCCAGATGAATACCTCTGAGACGTGGCATGTTGACCAGATGAATACCTCTGAGACGTGGCATGTTGACCAGATGAATATCACTGAGACGTGGCATGTTGCCCAGATGAATATCACTGAGACGTGACATGTTGCCCAGATGAATATCTCTGAGACGTGGCATGTTGCCCAGATGAATATCACTGAGACGTGGCATGTTGCCCAGATGAATATCACTGAGACGTGGCATGTTGACCAGATGAATATCACTGAGACGTGGCATGTTGCCCAGATGAATACCACTGAGACGTGGCATGTTGCCCAGATGAATATCACTGAGACGTGGCATGTTGACCAGATGAATATCACTGAGACGTGACATGTTGCCCAGATGAATATCACTGAGACGTGGCATGTTGCCCAGATGAATATCACTGAGACGTGGCATGTTGACCAGATGAATATCACTGAGACGTGACATGTTGCCCAGATGAATATCACTGAGACGTGGCATGTTGCCCAGATGAATATCACTGAGACGTGGCATGTTGCCCAGATGAATATCACTGAGACGTGGCATGTTGCCCAGATGAATATCACTGAGACGTGGCATGTTGCCCAGATGAATATCACTGAGACGTGGCATGTTGCCCAGATGAATATCACTGAGACGTGGCATGTTGCCCAGATGAATATCACTGAGACGTGGCATGTTGCCCAGATGAATATCACTGAGACGTGGCATGTTGCCCAGATGAATATCACTGAGACGTGGCATGTTGCCCAGATGAATATCACTGAGACGTGGCATGTTGCCCAGATGAATATCACTGAGACGTGGCATGTTGCCCAGATGAATACCTCTGAGACGTGGCATGTTGACCAGATGAATATCACTGAGACGTGGCATGTTGCCCAGATGAATATCACTGAGACGTGGCATGTTGCCCAGATGAATACCATTGAGACGTGGCATGTTGCCCAGATGAATACCACTGAGACGTGGCATGTTGCCCAGATGAATACCTCTGAGACGTGGCATGTTGCCCAGATGAATATCACTGAGACGTGGCATGTTGACCAGATGAATATCACTGAGACGTGACATGTTGCCCAGATGAATATCACTGAGACGTGGCATGTTGCCCAGATGAATATCACTGAGACGTGGCATGTTGCCCAGATGAATATCACTGAGACGTGGCATGTTGCCCAGATGAATATCACTGAGACGTGGCATGTTGACCAGATGAATATCACTGAGACGTGACATGTTGCCCAGATGAATATCACTGAGACGTGGCATGTTGCCCAGATGAATATCACTGAGACGTGGCATGTTGCCCAGATGAATACCACTGAGACGTGGCATGTTGCCCAGATGAATATCACTGAGACGTGGCATGTTGCCCAGATGAATATCACTGAGACGTGGCATGTTGACCAGATGAATATCACTGAGACGTGGCATGTTGCCCAGATGAATACCATTGAGACGTGGCATGTTGCCCAGATGAATACCATTGAGACGTGGCATGTTGCCCAGATGAATACCACTTAAACGTGGCATGACAGGTTTGTGTATTTCTGTGTTGCTAGTTGTGTGTGTCTGTGTGTGTCTGTGTGCACACTGTGTGTGTCTTTGTGTGTGTGTGTGCACACTGTGTGTGTCTGTGTGTGTCTGTGTGCACACTGTGTGTGTCTGTGTGTGTCTGTGTGCACACTGTGTGTCCTGAGATGAACACACTGGTCTGCTCTGGGGGAGTTTGAGACACCTGCCGAACTGTTTGTGTGTGACAGGTGTGTGTATGTGTTTGACAGATGTGTGTGTGACAGGTGTGTGTACTGCAGCTAATATTTACAGGGAGAGAGAATGTTTTTTTTATTTTACCTGTAATGTTCCCTTAACAACAACACATATTGAACAGACACATTAATATACACTATATTCACAACAACACACATTAATATACACTATATTCACAACAACACAGTCAACTACAACAGTGTCTAAAGCTCTAGACAGGTCCACACACAGAGCAGCATGTTAGTGTCTAAAGCTCTAGACAGGTCCACACACAGAGCAGCATGTTAGTGTCTAAAGCTTTAGACAGGTCCACACAGAGCAGCATGTTAGTGTCTAAAGCTCTAGACAGGTCCACACATAAAGCAGCATGTTAGTGTCAAAAGCTCTAGACAGGTCCACACACAGAGCAGCATGTTAGTGTCTAAAGCTCTAGACAGGTCCACACACAGAGCAGCATGTTAGTGTCTAAAGCTCTAGACAGGACCACACACAGAGCAGCATGTTAGTGTCTAAAGCTCTAGACAGGTCCACACACAGAGCAGCATGTTAGTGTCTAAAGCTCTAGACAGGACCACACACAGAGCAGCATGTTAGTGTCTAAAGCTCTAGACAGGACCACACACAGAGCAGCATGTTAGTGTCTAAAGCTCTAGACAGGTCCACACACAGAGCAGCATGTTAGTGTCTAAAGCTCTAGACAGGACCACACACAGAGCAGCATGTTAGTGTCTAAAGCTCTAGACAGGACCACACACAGAGCAGCATGTTAGTGTCTAAAGCTCTAGACAGGTCCACACACAGAGCAGCATGTTAGTGTCTAAAGCTTTAGACAGGTCCACACAGAGCAGCATGTTAGTGTCTAAAGCTCTAGACAGGTCCACACATAAAGCAGCATGTTAGTGTCAAAAGCTCTAGACAGGTCCACACATAAAGCAGCATGTTAGTGTCAAAAGCTCTAGACAGGTCCACACATAAAGCAGCATGTTAGTGTCTAAAGCTCTAGACAGGTCCACACATAAAGCAGCATGTTAGTGTCAAAAGCTCTAGACAGGTCCACACATAAAGCAGCACATGTTAGTGTCTAAAGCTCTAGACAGGTCCACACACAGAGCAGCATGTTAGTGTCTAAAGCTCTAGACAGGACCACACACAGAGCAGCATGTTTGTGTCTAAAGCTCTAGACAGGTCCACACACAGAGCAGCATGTTAGTGTCTAAAGCTCTAGACAGGTCCACACATAAAGCAGCATGTTAGTGTCTAAAGCTCTAGACAGGTCCACACATAAAGCATCACATGTTTGTGTCTAAAGCTCTAGACAGGTCCATACACAGAGCAGCACATGTCATGTTACAAACTAACGTGGATGCTGTGTTAGTGCTATGCCCAGGCCTTCGCCCTGATTGGCTGACGTTCAAAATCCATGTCTCAGATCAATAAATAAAAATTAAAAAGCAAAGTTGTACATTTGACTAAATGTTTAATAATCTTAGCTAGACAAGCCAGCCTGGAGACGATAACGATCACTACAATCCCTTATGGACTGGCAGCACATAAATCTTCCTTGCTCATCACACTAACCTTCCTATGAAACGTGTTAGTTACTGACCTAATGAGACCCCTTCTTGTGAATAGGGGGGGCGCTGTTTTCACTTTGGAAAAAATCGTGCCCAAATTAAACGGCCTCGTACTCTGTTCTAGATCATACAATATGCATATTATTATTACTATTGGATAGAAAACACTCTCAAGTTTCTAAAACTGTTTGAATTATATCTGTGAGTAAAACAGAACTCATTTGGCAGCAAACTTCCATACAGGAAGTGAAAAATCTGAAAACGAGGCTCTGTTTCAGGGCCTGCCTATTCAACTGGCTTTTATTTATCGATATGCATGCACTTCATACGCCTTCCACTAGATGTCAACAGGCAGTGGAAGGTTGAATGGGGTGTCTAGCTTGATCTGAGGCCGAATAAGAGCTTTTGGAGTGACAGGTCCGGTATTTTCTTTGTCTTCGACGGCGTGCGAGGGACCTCGACATTGTCTTCTGAACAGCGTTCGGTATACACGGCGAATTGCTCCGGCTCTGATTTTATTTGATACATATGAGAAAAACATCATAAAGTAGGATTTTCAACCGAGTTTGATCAGTTTATTCAACGTTTATTGGGACTTTTGGAATTTTCCGTTCTTTGCGTCAAGAGATGATGGACACGTGCGCTCCACAATGCTAGCCAAGGTTGCTAATTCGACAGAAGAAATGGACATTCTAAAACCAAACAACGATTTATTCTTGACCAAGGACTCCTTGCACAACATTCTGATGGAAGCTCAGCAAAAGTAAGACACAATTTATGATGTTATTTCGTATTTCTGTGTAATATGTTGACTCCAACTCGGCGGAGAATAGATGAGCGCTGTCTCACAATAATGCATTTTGTATGTTGTAGTAAAGTTATTTTTTTAAATCTAACACAGCGGTTGCATTAAGAACCAGTGTATCTTTCATTTGCTGTACAACATGTATTTTTTAGTAAAGTTTATGATGAGTTCTTTGATTAGATTAGGTGACTGTCCAAAATGTCTCCGGAGATTTTGGTGAATTGCTACGTATTCACAATGTATAACCACGATTTGCAGCTCTAAATATGCACATTTTCGAACAAAACATAAATGTATTGTATAACATGATGTTATAAGACTGTCATCTGATGAAGTTGTTCAAGGTTAGTGATTCATTTTATCTCTATTTTGTCAGTTTTGTGAAAGCTATTTTGGCGGGGAGTAAATGGCATTGTGTGTTTGGCTATTGTAGTGAGCTAATAGAAATACATATTGTGTTTTCGCTGTAAAACATTTTAAAAATCGGAAATGATGGCTGGATTCACAAGATGTTTATCTTTCATTTGCTGTATTGGACTTGTGATTTCATGAAAATTATATTATATGATATCCCTGTCCCGTTAGGCTAGGCTATGCTAGTCAGCTTTTTTGATGAGGATGCTCCCGGATCCGGGATGGGTATTAAGTAAAGGTTTAAAGGGAACGTTCTCTAAAGTTGTGGGAACGTTTGTGCTTAGCTGGGCACCTGCCTTAGAACAGACAGACATGATTCTGACCAAGTGTGTGTCCTTGAAAGTCTACCCCACTGCTTCCCACTCCCTCCCTCCCTCCCTCCCTCTCTCCCTCCCTCCTTCTCTCCCTCCCTCCCTCCTCTCTCAATCCCTTCCCCTCTCCCCGCCTTCACTCCCTCCCCTCTTCACTCCCTCCCCTCTTCCCCCCCTTCAACCCCTCCCCTCTCCCCCTCTTTCCTCCCTCCCCTCTCCCCCCCGTCCCCTCCTTCCCTTCTGAAGAGCTATCTCCCAGGTGGTGGTTCTCCTCTCACAGCACAGTCCCTGGGGAAGAGTTGTCATTGCACTGTGAGACGAGGACATGCTCTCTCACTTCTCTGATCACACACACACACACTCCATGGTCAACCGTTGACTCTCTCTGTGTGTGGTGAGTGAACAGGGAGCTCCAGGTTACCTATGAACAGCAGCCTCTCTCCTATCTTCTCTACTGGATGTGAGGTGATATCGTTGCATCGCTAGCTAGCATCCAAGTAAGTAACGCTTTAACGTCAATGCCGCCGCTGCTGCTGCTTTCTTTGTGCTATTTAATACACTACAGCATGTTTCTCTCTGTCTGGGGTGTTATGACTGGCGAGTAGAAGCTTAGCTCCCGTGCAGAGCAGACGGAGGGAGAGAGGGAGAGAGGATGCAGGGAGAGAGGGAGAGAGAATGCAGGGAGAGAGGGAGCACAGAGAGAGGGAGAGAGGGAGAGATGGAGCAGGGAGTGAGGGGCACAGAGGGAGGGAGAAGGGAGAGAAGGAGACAGGAAGCAGGGAGAGAGGGAGAGAGGAGGGAGAGAGGAAGCAGGGAGAGAAGGAGAGAGGAAGCAGGGGAGAGAGGAAGCAGGGAGAGAGGGAGAGAGGAAGCAGGGAGAGAGGGAGAGAGGGAGAGAGGGAAAGTGGGAGCAGGGATAGACGGATCACAGAGAGAGGGAGCACGGAGAGAGGGAGGGAGGGATTAGGGAGAGAGGGAGAGAGGAAGCAGGGAGAGAGGGAGGGAGGCAGTAGGGAGAGAAGAGCACTGAGGGAGCACGGAGGGAAGGAGAGAGGGAGCAGGGAGAGAGGGAGCACGGAGGGAAGGAGAGAGGGAGCAGGGAGGGAAGGAGAAAATGTAGAAGAGTGGTGAACAGTTCAGGTTGTACACAGGCAGGATGGTAAGCAGGCAGACAGGGAAAACAGGCAGACAGGGAAAACAGGCAGACAGGGAAAACAGGCAGACAGGGAAAACAGGCAGACAGGGAAAACAGGCAGGATGGTAAGCAGGCAGACAGGGAAAACAGGCAGACAGGGAAAACAGGCAGACAGGGAAAACAGGCAGACAGGGAAAACAGGCAGACAGGGAAAACAGGCAGACAGGGAAAACAGGCAGGATGGTAAGCAGGCAGACAGGGAAAACAGGCAGACAGGGAAAACAGGCAGACAGGGAAAACAGGCAGACAGGGAAAACAGGCAGACAGGGAAAACAGGCAGACAGGGAAAACAGGCAGGATGGTAAGCAGGCAGACAGGGAAAACAGGCAGACAGGGAAAACAGGCAGACAGGGAAAACAGGCAGGATGGTAAGCAGGCAGACAGGGTAAAACAGGCCGACAGGGAAAACAGGCAGGCTGGTAAGCAGGCAGACAGGGAAAACAGGCAGACAGGGAAAACAGGCAGACAGGGAAAACAGGCAGGATGGTAAGCAGGCAGACAGGGTAAAACAGGCAGACAGGGAAAACAGGCAGGATGGTAAGCAGGCAGACAGGGTAAAACAGGCAGACAGGGAAAACAGGCAGGCTGGTAAGCAGGCAGACAGGGTAAAACAGGCCGACAGGGAAAACAGGCAGGCTGGTAAGCAGGCAGACAGGGAAAACAGGCAGACAGGGAAAACAGGCAGACAGGGAAAACAGGCAGGATGGTAAGCAGGCAGACAGGGTAAAACAGGCAGACAGGGAAAACAGGCAGGATGGTAAGCAGGCAGACAGGGTAAAACAGGCAGACAGGGAAAACAGGCAGGCTGGTAAGCAGGCAGACATGGTAAAACAGGCCGACAGGGAAAACAGGCAGGCTGGTAAGCAGGCAGACAGGGTAAAACAGGCAGACAGGGAAAACAGGCAGGCTGGTAAGCAGGCAGACAGGGTAAAACAGGCCGACAGGGAAAACAGGCAGGCTGGTAAGCAGGCAGACAGGGACACAGGCAGGCTGGTAAGCAGACAGACAGGGACACAGGCTGGCTAGTAGGTAATCAGGTTACTGTGCTGTACCAGTAGTGTGTTTAATAATTGGGTGAGAGACATGGCGGCATGTCGAGAAAGAAATCCTGTCAGGAATGTGGTGTGTTGTGGAGCTGCCTGGCTGGTCTCTAGAAGCTGATTCAGTCCTCTAGCTCCTCTGACCTGAGTCTCTCTGTCTCTCAGTGGGGTTTCCTGCATTAGGTTTCAGCTCTCGCTGTTCGGGTCAGCTACGATGACGCTCCGCTCTAAAAGAAAATACTTCCCATGAAAGACCCTGTGTGGGATAGAACAGCCTCATGCCTCCGTTGAAAACTGATTTGTCTATCTGCTGTTTTATTATTTCAGATGAACGTGTGGGATTAAGACAAACAGCTTGTTTAACAGTATGTCCTCTCTTTCCCTGGAAACTTGAAATGGTAGAGACGAATGTAGCTCTTGTCTGTCTGTGGACATGGTAAGGGACGGTGTTTGTCATTTTTGTCTTTAGAAGAGGTTGAATTAGACCCTGGTGTTACAGTATGAGGAGGTGGAGGTTAAACTAGACCCTGGTGTTACAGTATGAGGAGGTTAAACTAGACCCTGGTGTTACAGTATGTGGAGGTGGAGGTTAAACTAGACCCTGGTGTTACAGTATGAGGAGGTTAAACCAGACCCTGGTGTTACAGTATGAGGAGGTTAAACTAGACCCTGGTGTTACAGTATGAGGAGGTTAAACTAGACCATGGTGTTACAGTATGTGGAGGTTAAACTAGACCCTGGTGTTACAGTATGAGGAGGTTAAACTAGTCCCTGGTGTTACATTATGAGGAGGTTAAACTAGACACTGGTGTTACAGTAGGTGGAGGTTAAACTAGACCCTGGTGTTACAGTATGTGGAGGTTAAACTAGACCCTGGTGTTACAGTATGTGGAGGTGGAGGTTAAACTAGACCCTGGTGTTACAGTATGTGGAGATTAAACTAGACCACGGTGTTACAGTATGAGGAGGTGAAGGTTAGACTAGACCCTGGTGTTACAGTATGAGGAGGTGGAGGTTAAACTAGACCCTGGTGTTACAGTATGTGGAGGTTAAACTAGACCCTGGTGTTACAGTATGTGGAGGTTAAACTAGACCCTGGTGTTACAGTATGTGGAGGTGGAGGTTAAACTAGACCCTGGTGTTACAGTATGTGTAGGTTAAACTAGACCATGGTGTTACAGTATGAGGAGGTGGAGGTTAAACTAGATCCTGGTGTTACAGTATGTGGAGGTTAAACTAGACCATGGTGTTACAGTATGTGGAGGTGGAGGTTAAACTAGACCCTGGTGTTACAGTATGTGGAGGTTAAACTAGACCATGGTGTTACAGTATGAGGAGGTGGAGGTTAAACTAGATCCTGGTGTTACAGTATGTGGAGATTAAACTAGTCCCTGGTGTTACAGTATGAGGAGGTTAAACTAGACCCTGGTGTTACAGTATGTGGAGGTGGAGATAAACTAGACCCTGGTGTTAAAGTATAAGGAGGTTATACTAGACCCTGGTGTTACAGTATGTGGAGGTGGAGGTTAAACTAGACCCTGGTGTTACAGTATGTGGAGGTGGAGGTTAAACTAGAACCTGGTGTTACAGTATGAGGAGGTTAAACTAGACCCTGGTGTTACAGTATGTGGAGGTTAAACTAGACCCTGGTGTTACAGTATAAGGAGGTTAAACTAGACCCTGGTGTTACAGTATGAGGAGGTTAAACTAGACCCTGGTGTTACAGTATGAGGAGGTTAAACTAGACCCTGGTGTTACTGTATGAGGAGGTTAAACTAGACCCTGGTGTTACAGTATGAGGAGGTTAAACTAGACCCTGGTGTTACAGTATGAGGAGGTTAAACTAGTCCCTGGTGTTACAGTATGAGGAGGTTAAACTAGACCCTGGTGTTACAGTATGTGGAGGTTAAACTAGACCCTGGTGTTACAGTATGAGGAGGTTAAACTAGACCCTGGTGTTACAGTATGAGGAGGTTAAACTAGACCATGGTGTTACAGTATGAGGAGGTTAAACTAGACCCTGGTGTTACAGTATGAGGAGGTTAAACTAGACCCTGGTGTTACAGTATGAGGAGGTTAAACTAGACCCTGGTGTTACAGTATGTGGAGGTTAAACTAGACCCTGGTGTTACAGTATGTGGAGGTGGAGGTTAAACTAGACCCTGGTGTTACAGTATGAGGAGGTTAAACTAGACCCTGGTGTTACAGTATGAGGAGGTGGAGGTTAAACTAGACCCTGGTGTTACAGTATGAGGAGGTGGAGGTTAAACTAGATCACGGTGTTACAGTATGAGGAGGTTAAACTAGACCATGGTGTTACAGTATGAGGAGGTTAAACTAGACCCTGGTGTTACAGTATGTGGAGGTGGAGGTTAAACTAGACCCTGGTGTTACAGTATGATGAGGTTAAACTAGACCCTGGTGTTACAGTATGAGGAGGTTAAACTAGTCCCTGGTGTTACAGTATGAGGAGGTTAAACTAGACCCTGGTGTTACAGTATGAGTAGGTTAAACTAGACCCTGGTGTTACAGTATGAGGAGGTTAAACTAGACCCTGGTGTTACAGTATGAGGAGGTTAAACTAGACCCTGGTGTTACAGTATGAGGAGGTTAAACTAGACCCTGGTGTTACAGTATGAGGAGGTTAAACCAGACCCTGGTGTTACAGTATGAGGAGGTTAAACCAGACCACGGTGTTACAGTATGAGGAGGTGGAGGTTAAACTAGACCCTGGTGTGACAGTATGAGGAGGTTAAACTAGACCATGGTGTTACAGTATGAGGAGGTTAAACCAGACCACGGTGTTACAGTATGAGGAGGTGGAGGTTAAACTAGACCCTGGTGTTACAGTATGAGGAGGTTAAACTAGTCCCTGGTGTTACAGTATGTGGAGGTTAAAATGGACCCTGGTGTTACAGTATGAGGAGGTTAAACTAGACCCTGGTGTTACAGTATGTGGAGGTTAAACTAGAACCTGGTGTTACAGTATGAGGAGGTTAAACTAGACCCTGGTGTTACAGTATGTGGAGGTGGAGGTTAAACTAGACCACGGTGTTACAGTATGAGGAGGTTAAACTAGACCATGGTGTTACAGTATGAGGAGGTTAAACTAGACCCTGGTGTTACAGTATGTGGAGGTGGAGGTTAAACTAGACCCTGGTGTTACAGTATGATGAGGTTAAACTAGACCCTGGTGTTACAGTATGATGAGATTAAACTAGACCCTGGTGTTACAGTATGAGGAGGTTAAACTAGACCCTGGTGTTACAGTATGTGGAGGTGGAGGTTAGACTAGGTTAAACTTTATGGAACACAAGCCTTCACCATCTCATCCTGGAATATCCCAGGCCTGAGGGCATCTGTCTTTGGCCTAAAGAGCAGGAAACCGGACTTCATCAAAGAAATTTGAAGTACAGACATTGTCATCCTACAAGAAACATGGCATAGAGGAGACGGACCCACTGGTTGCCCTCTATCTTACAGAGAGCTGGTAGACCCATCCACCAAACTACCAGGTGTGAAACAGGGAAGGGACTCAGGGGGTATGTTAATTTGATATAGAGCAGACCTAACTCACTCTATTAAATTAATCAAAACAGGAACATTTGGCTAGAAATTCAAAAGGAAATTATCTTAACAAAGAAAAATGTCCTCCTGTGTGCTACCAATATCCCCACACTAGAATCCCCATACTTTAATGAAGACACCTTCTCCATCCTGGAGGGGGAAATCAATCATTTCCAGGCCCAAGGACATGTACTAGTCTGTGGCGACCTAAATGCCAGAACTGGACAAGAACCTGACACCCTCAGCACACAGGGGGACAAACACCTTCCTGGAGGTGACAGCATTCCCTCCCCCATATGCCCCCCTAGACACAACTACGACAACATAACCAACAACAACGTGTCACAGCTCCTGCAGCTCTGTCGTACGCTGGGTATGTACATAATAAATGGTAGGCTTCAAGGGGACTCCTATGGTAGGTACACATATAGCTTAGCTCTTGGCAGTAGTACTGTAGACTACTTTATCACAGACCTCAACCCAGAGTCTCTCAGTGTTCAGTCAGCCCACTGACACCCCTATCACAAAGCAAAACCACAGTCTCCTTGAACAGAGCAAAACTCAATCATGAGGCATCAAAGTCAAAGGAACTGAATAATACGAAGAAATGCTATAGATGGAAGGAAAGTAGTGTGGAAACATAATAGAAAACAATTAGAAAACAACAAATTCAATCCCTTTTAGACAAATTCCTGGACAAAACGTTCCACTGTAATAGTAAAGGTAGTAGAAAACGTTATCAGTATATTTGACCTCCCAGCTTCCCTAATAAATCTCAACATTTCAAACAGAAAGCCAAAGAAAATGAACAACAATGAAAATTTGTTTGATGAAGAATGCAAAAACTTAAAGAATTGAGAAACCTGTCCAACCAAAAACATACAGACCTAGAAAACCTGAGCCTATGCCTTCACTATGGTGAATTACTAAAACAATACAGAAATACACTACGGAAAAAGAAGGAACAGCACGTCAGAAATCAGACTTTTTTTTTTGACTCCAATAACTATCGTGGGATATGCGTCAACAGCAACCTTGGGAAAATCCTCTTCATTGTCATTAACAGCAGACTAGTTCATTTCCTCAGTGAGCAAATGTCACAATGGCTTTTTACCAAATTATCGTACGACAGACCACGTATTCACCCTGCACACCCTAATTGACAAACAAACAAACCACAACAGAGGCAAAGTCTTCTCATGCTTTGTTGATTTCAAAACAGCTTTTGACTCAATTTGGCATGAGGGTCTGCTCTACAAATTGATGGAAAGTGTTGTTGGGGGAAAAACATACAATATTATAAAATCCATGTAAACAAACAACAAGTGTGTGGTTAAAATTGGCAAAAAACACACATTTCTTTCCACAGGGCCGTGGGGTGAGACAGGGATGCAGGTTAAGCCCCACCCTCTTCAATATATATATCAACGAATTGGCGAGGGCACTAGAACAGTCTGCAGCCCCCGGCCTCACTACTAGAATCTGAAGTCAAATGTCTACTGTTTGCTGATGATCTGGTGCTTCTATTCTCAATCAAGTAGGGCCTAAGTAGTAGGGCCTAAATCTCAGTTAGACAAAAATAATGGTGTTCCAAAAAAGGTCCAGTCAACTATACGTACCTCGGCCTAAACATCAGGTAACTTCCACAAAGCTGTGAATGAGCAGAAAGACAAGGCAGGAAGGGCCTTCTATGCTATAAAAAGGAACATAAAATTTGACATACCAATTACGATCTGGCTAAAAGTACTTGAATCAGTTATAGAACCCATTGCCCTTTATAAATGTGACGTCTGGTGTCCGCTCACCAACCAAGAATTCACAAAATTGGACAAGTACCAAATTGAGACTCTGCATGCAGAATTCTGTAAAAATAATGCATGCAAATGAGAATTAGGCCGATACCCACTAATTATCAAAATCCAGAAAAGAGCCGTTAAATTGTACAACCACCTAAAAGGAAGTGATTCCCAAACCTTCCATAACAAAGCCATCACCTACAAAGAGATGAACCTGGAGAAGTCCCCTAAGCAAGAGGTGTAGACCTTACAGTGAAATGCTGACTTACAAGCCTTTAACCAACAATGCAGTTTCAAGAAAAACACAACAAAAAAATTAATAAAAGTAGCAAATAATTAAAGAGAAGTAGTAAAATAACAATAGCGAGGCTATATACAGGGGGTACCGGTACAGAATCATTGTGTGGGGGCACCAGTTAGTCAAGGTAATTGAGTTAATATGTACATGTAGGTAGAGTTATTAAAGTGACTATGCATAGCCATTTGACTAGATGTTCAGGAGTCTTATGGCTTGGGTATAGAAGCAGTTTAGAAGCCTCTTGGACCTAGACTTGGCGCTCCGGTACCACTTGCCGTGCGGTAGCAGAGAGAACACTCTATGACTAGGGTGGCTGGAGTCTTTGACAATTGTTAGTGTTCCTGTGACACCGCCTGATATTGAGGTCCTGAATGGCAGGAAGCTTGGCCCTGGTGATGTACTGGGCCGTACGCATTACCCTCTGACCCAAAATACAACCTATATTGATGTTTATATATATTCCCTTTTGTACTTTAACTATTTGCACATCATTACAACACTGTATATATAAGAGGCGTGAGAGAGGTGAGGAGAGTGAGGGAGAGGAGTGAGAGATGCGAGAGATGTGAGGTATAGGAGTGAGAGAGGTGAGGAGAGTGAGGGAGAGGAGAGGAGGGAGAGAGGTGAGGAGCTTCTTTCTGCAGTCTGTCATGTCTTTACACTGGAATGACTGGGAGCTAGCTGCACCTGGCTGTTAGATGTTGGCTTCCTCCTTTGTGAGGGTTGCGTGACAGCTGCTTTCGTGACAGCGTGACAGCTGCTTTCAACACAATTAGGAACCACACGGCTCTTCATTAAGGAAGAAGGAGAACGCCCTCGGTCCCTTTACGTAAGACTGTTCACCTCAAAACCTTTACCTTTATACTGCTGTTGAACTGAAATAGCACTTCATATATTACAGTACTAGAAGGAAGATTGAATCAAAAGGGCCTTTTTTAGATGTGTTGTTTTACAGTGGAGAATACCAGTCTACAGGTTCCCTGCACATACTATGTAAAGCGGTAGGTAGGGAGGTAGGTAGGTAGGTAGGGAGGTAGGTAGGTAGGTAGGTAGGTAGGTAGGTAGGTAGGTAGGGAGGGAGGGAGGGAGGGAGGGAGGGAGGGAGGGAGGGAGGGAGGGAGGGAGGGAGGGAGGGAGGGAAAATGGTCCCAGTAAAGCTGGGCCAGCTTCTGCAGATAGTGAATTAGGAGGATACCATGTGAAAGATACAGCCTGGCGTTGCTGGGCCCTGCTCTAAAGGTGGTGATAGTGGAGGAGGCTGCCTCCTAGCTGGGCCCTGCTCTAAAGGTGGTGGTAGTGGAGGCTGCCTCCTAGCTGGGCCCTGCTCTAAAGGTGGTAGTGGAGGAGGCTGCCTCCTAGCTGGGCCCTGCTCTAAAGGTGGTGGTGGTGGAGGAGGCTGCCTCCTAGCTGGGCCCTGCTTTAAAGGTGGTGGTAGTGGAGGAGGCTGGGCCCTGCTCTAAAGGTGGTAGTAGTGGAGGAGGCTGGGCACTGCTCTAAAGGTGGTGATAGTGGAGGAGGCTGCCTCCTAGCTGGGCTCTGCTCTAAAGGTGGTGGTAGTGGAGGAGGCTGCCTCCTAGCTGGGCCCTGCTCTAAAGGTGGTAGTAGTGGAGGAGGCTGCCTCCTAGCTGGGCCCTGCTCTAAAGTTGGTAGTAGTGGAGGAGGCTGCCTCCTAGCTGGGCCCTGCTCTATAGGTGGTGATAGTGGAGGAGGCTGCCTCCTAGCTGGGCCCTGCTCTAAAGGTGGTAGTAGTGGAGGAGGCTGGGCCCTGCTCTAAAGGTGGTAGTAGTGGAGGAGGCTGCCTCCTAGCTGGGCCCTGCTCTAAAGGTGGTAGTAGTGGAGGAGGCTGGGCCCTGCTCTAAAGGTGGTAGTAGTGGAGGAGGCTGCCTCCTAGCTGGGCTCTAAAGAAGAGCACTGTTAAGGTAATAAGGAACCATTTGGGATGCAGTCCGCGGTTTAGTTTTAGGCTGACTGTATTTCTCTTTGATAGACCAAGGTGAATTTAACTTGCTGTCAAATCCCCCCACAGGAGAACCCTTTGAAGAACCCTAGTTTGGATCCAAGTTAAACGCTTTTGGTTCCAGGTAGAACATATTGGGTTCCATATAGAACCCTTTCCACAGATGGTTCTACATGGAATACAAAATGGTTCTACCTGGAACCGAAAAGGGTTCTCCCATGGGGACAGCCGAAGAACCCTGATGGAACACTTTTTTCTAACATGGCGGGTCCTGGATCATCTCCTGGGTCGTGTCCTGGATCATCTCCTGGGTCGTGTTCTGGGTCGTGTTCATTAGGAAACGAACACACTGAAAAATACTTCCTTGACTTGTGCAATATGAAGTGGTCCTTTTTCGTTTTTATGGTATTAAAGGTTTCCTTTGTGTTCCCTAATAAATACAACCCTGAGGTACTTTGGCTACCTGGGATTCAGATAAAAAATTTAACAGTAACCTGCCTGCCAGCCTGTCACTGTATATGTCTCCCTGTCATAGGGACACGCACACACACACACGCGCACACACACACACACACACACACACACACACACACACACACACACACACACACACACACACACACACACACACACACACACACACACAGTAATTTTTTTACTGTGTATTTATTCCTCATGTCACTCCTTCAATGTTTTAGCTGTATCTTAACTCTGCATTGTTGGCACAGGACATGTAAGGAAGAATTTCACTGTTAGTCTACACCTGTTGTTTTACAAAGCATAAAATAAAATGGGATTTGATTTGACACACACACTGCAGAAGGCAGGCTGCTGCTATGACTCATTCATCTCCTCTCTCTAGATACCGACTAAACCACATACATACACAGCCCTGCAGCTAGTGCAAGGTCAAGTCATTTGATAGATATATAAATAGTGTAATTCCTATCTAACTAGGAAGATACCAGTCTAAACTATTGTATTATGTTGTATTTCAGTGATAATGCCCGAGAAGTCGGTGTTTGGAAGATATATTGATTGTTGCAAACTGTGCCAATATATCCTTCAAACACCGGTTTCGAGGGCATTATCACTTTTATACAACGGGTTGCCAAAATATTAAAATAATGATTTACATATTTTCATTAAAAAATATATATATTTTGAAGAATTTATTCATACTATTTCCTCCTTCCACAAAATATAGTCCAGAAACAAATCTAGGGTTGCTACCCAACCCAGTCGTTCGTTCTATTGGTTCGGTTGCCAGAGACTCAACCCAGTCGATCGTTCTATTGGTTCGGTTGCCAGAGACTCAACCCAGTCGTTCGTTCTATTGGTTCGGTTGCCAGAGACTCAACCCAGTCGATCGTTCTATTGGTTCGGTTGCCAGAGACTCAACCCAGTCGTTCGTTCTATTGGTTCGGTTGCCAGAGACTCAACCCAGTCGATCGTTCTATTGGTTCGGTTGCCAGAGACTCAACCCAGTCGATCGTTCTATTGGTTCGGTTGCCAGAGACTCAACCCAGTCGATCGTTCTATTGGTTCGGTTGCCAGAGACTCAACCCAGTCGATCGTTCTATTGGTTCGGTTGCCAGAGACTCAACCCAGTCGTTCGTTCTATTGGTTCGGTTGCCAGAGACTCAACCCAGTCGTTCGTTCTATTGGTTCGGTTGCCAGAGACTCAACCCAGTCGATCGTTCTATTGGTTCGGTTGCCAGAGACTCAACCCAGTCGATCGTTCTATTGGTTCGGTTGCCAGAGACTCAACCCAGTCGATCGTTCTATTGGTTCGGTTGCCAGAGACTCAACCCAGTCGTTCGTTCTATTGGTTCGGTTGCCAGAGACTCAACCCAGTCGTTCGTTCTATTGGTTCGGTTGCCAGAGACTCAACCCAGTCGATCGTTCTATTGGTTCGGTTGCCAGAGACTCAACCCAGTCGTTCGTTCTATTGGTTCGGTTGCCAGAGACTCAACCCAGTCGATCGTTCTATTGGTTCGGTTGCCAGAGACTCAACCCAGTCGATCGTTCTATTGGTTCGGTTGCCAGAGACTCAACCCAGTCGATCGTTCTATTGGTTCGGTTGCCAGAGACTCAACCCAGTCGATCGTTCTATTGGTTCCATTGCCATACTGGCTGGAAACGTTCTTATCCCTTGCTAGCTAGCCAACTACGGCTAACTTACAGTCACATCAAACAGTGCAGCCAGAATAACAACAAAGTAGCCGCATTTGCATTTGTTTAAGCTGTTTTCTAGTGACATGTACTTGGATACATCCATAATACATCCAATGAGCTATAGAGACATGACATAGAAAACGTGCTCTATCGTCAGGACGGAGGAGCTAGCCGACACAGCTAACACAATCACTTCAAACTGAAGCTGAAAAGACTGCAAACTAGCTACCCTTCATTTCGTTTGACATGTTTTCTGTTGATAGTTTACATTTACATTTACATTTAAGTCATTTAGCAGACGCTCTTATCCAGAGCGACTTACAAGTTGGTGCATCTTATGATGTCCAGTGGAACAACCACTTTACAATAGTGCGTCTAACTCTAAGGGGGGGGGGGGGGGGGTTAGAAGGATTACTTTATCCTATCCTAGGTATTCCTTAAAGTTCTTATAGTTCTTTGTATATATCAATACAAATGATGCTGATTCATGATTTCGACTGGCTGAGAAAAGCTGCCTGCCTGTTTGTCTCATCCCGACTACCAACACATTCCTATTTTATTGTATATTTATTTAACCTTTATTTAACAAGGCAAGTCAGTTAAGAACAAATTCTTATTTTACAATGATGGCCTTCCCCGGCCAAACCCTCCCCTAACCCAGATGATGCTGGGCCAATTGTGTGCCGCCCTATGGGACTCCCGATCACGGGCGGTTGTGATACAGCCCGGGATCAAACCAGGGTCTTTAGTGATCCCTCTAGCACTGGGATGCAGTGCCTTAGACTGCTGCACCACTCGGGAACACCACTATGGGACAGCTGGAGATTGAACTTGAATATTAAAACAATGCGACACATTTCAGAGAGACAGACAGCAAGGTTTATACAAATCTCCACTGTTGAAAACGAAATCTTATGTGATATAATTTCTAGATGCTTTTTATAGTGGAGATCAAGTTTATAAATTGCCTGGTTGGGCTGATGAGACAGCAGTCAGATTGAACAGATTAAATTATTTTTATTTATTTTATTTTTTTTATTTTTTTTATTATTTTTTTTTTTTCTAAATGTTATATTCTAAACTATTATTTTCTATTCTAAACTATTATATTCTAAACGATTATATTATATTCTAAACTATTGTATTATATTCTAAACTATTATATTATATTCTAAACTATTATATTATATTCTAAACTATTATATTATATTCTAAACTATTATATTATATTCTAAATTATTATATGCTGTTGTCTTCTGCTGTATGCTATTCTAGAATATTATATTCCAAAGTATTATATTCTAAACTATTATATTATATTCTAAACTATTATACTGTAAAATATTATATTCTAAAGTATTATATTCTAAAGCATTCTATTCTAAACTATTGTATTGTATTCTATTCTTGCCTTTTGAAGATATCAGGTTATGCCATAGTATTACATACCTAGTGAATTAATCAAATGTGAAATATGTAATGGTGATTAGCTGTAATAAAGAGCCGAAACGATTCGAAACATCATCAATGCCAGATCCCAGTCTGTAACTTTATATGTCTATGGCCATTAGAGGGACAATCTGTGACTGGTAACTGTCTATGGCCATTAGAGGGACAATCTGTGACTGGTAAATGTCTATGGCCATTAGAGGGACAATCTGTGACTGGTAAATGTCTATGGCCATTAGAGGGACAATCTGTGACTGGTAAATGTCTATGGCCATTAGAGGGACAATCTGTGACTGGGAAATGTCTATGGCCATTAGAGGGACAATCTGTGACTGGTAAATGTCTATGGCCATTAGAGGGACAATCTGTGACTGGTAACTGTCTATGGCCATTAGAGGGACAATCTGTGACTGGTAAATGTCTATGGCCATTAGAGGGACAATCTGTGACTGGTAACTGTCTATGGCCATTAGAGGGACAATCTGTGACTGGTAACTGTCTATGGCCATTAGAGGGACAATCTGTGACTGGTAACTGTCTATGGCCATTAGAGGGACAATCTGTCACTGGTAAATGTCTATGGCCATTAGAGGGACAATCTGTGACTGGTAACTGTCTATGGCCATTAGAGGGACAATCTGTGACTGGTAAATGTCTATGGCCATTAGAAGGACAATCTGTGACTGGTAAATGTCTATGGCCATTAGAGGGACAATCTGTGACTGGTAAATGTCTATGGCCATTAAAGGGACCATCTGTGACTGGTAACTGTCTATGGCCATTAGAGGGACAATCTGTGACTGGTAACTGTCTATGGCCATTAGAGGGACAATCTGTGACTGGTAAATGTCTATGGCCATTAGAAGGACAATCTGTGACTGGTAAATGTCTATGGCCATTAGAAGGACAATCTGTGACTGGTAAATGTCTATGGCCATTAAAGGGACCATCTGTGACTTGTACATGTCTATGGCCATTAAAGGGACCATCTGTGACTGGTACATGTCTATGGCCATTAGAGGGACAATCTGTGACTGGTAAATGTCTATGGCCATTAGAGGGACCATCTGTGACTGGTAAATGTCTATGGCCATTAGAGGGACAATCTGTGACTGGTAAATGTCTATGGCCATTAGAGGGACAATCTGTGACTGGTAAATGTCTATGGCCATTAAAGGGACCATCTGTGACTGGTAACTGTCTATGGCCATTAGAGGGACAATCTGTGACTGGTAAATGTCTATGGCCATTAGAGGGACAATCTGTGACTGGTAAATGTCTATGGCCATTAGAGGGACCATCTGTGACTGGTAAATGTCTATGGCCATTAAAGGGACCATCTGTGACTTGTACATGTCTATGGCCATTAAAGGGACCATTTGTGACTGGTACATGTCTATGGCCATTAGAGGGACAATCTGTGACTGGTAAATGTCTATGGCCATTAGAGGGACCATCTGTGACTGGTAAATGTCTATGGCCATTAGAGGGACAATCTGTGACTGGTAAATGTCTATGGCCATTAGAGGGACAATCTGTGACTGGTAAATGTCTATGGCCATTAGAGGGACCATCTGTGACTGGTAAATGTCTATGGTCATTAGAGCCAATTAAAAACAGTGGGGTCTGAAATTATTGACCTACTTAATACAGTTGACCAAGACATTACTTTTTTTATTGCTTTATTTGACAATGAAATCAACACTGAGACAGAGGAGGGTTTCATTTCAAGGTGAGCCCTGTATACACAATACACATTGAAATGCAATTTACACATTTAAAACTACCCATGTTAAAATACTCAAAAAGCAAAAACAACAGTTACATTTCTCAGCTACTAGGTCCTCAATCAACACTCGAAACTTCCTGATTGGCACCGGAACATTCAATTCGCATGAGATCTGTAAATTGTTCCAGCAGTGGGTCGCAATAAAAATAAAAGCGGATTTCCCTAGTTTGGTGGAAACCCGAGGAAGCTCAAGAGTTAACCAACACTGTGAACGGGTTTGGTATCTCATGTTTTTATACTTTAACAACAAAGTTCGGTAAGTCGGAAGCTTGTGTAGTAGAGCTTTGTAAACAAAAAGGGGAATAGTGAAGTGATCTACGGGACTTTAATGAGGACCAGCCAATCTTTTTATACAGGATGCATCGATGCGTATTAAAACTGTCACGTGATAAAGCGGAGGGTGCTACGCAAGACGCCATCCAAAGGTTTAAGAGTAGCGGATGCTGCATTTCCCGATAAACGGTGTCATCATGGTCACTAACTGACAGGAAAGTTGACTGTGCAATCTGTTTCCTGCTGTTTAGGGAGAGGCAAGATATATTTCTAAAAGAAGCCTACCTTAAATCTCAGCATTTTAACTAGCTCATGGGATTTTTGAAACGGCAATTTATTGTCAATCCAAGAACCATTATATTTATAGGCGGGAAACCTGCGCGTTGAAAGAACCATCCAATGCATAAATATGTAAGCCCTCTGAAATATTTCTAAGAGAATCAAAAAAAAAACAGCATACACTTCATTTTTCCTGCATTAAGTACCAATTTTAAAGCAAGGCAACAAAATTAGATTGCAGCTCCAACATAGCCCGGTCAGCAGTAGAGGAAATAACGTACAGAAGTGTCATCTGTATACAGATGAATGTTACAGATTTTTGCATATAGACCTATATTGTTTTAATAAATAGTAAAGAGGACAGGTCCCAAAATCGACCTCTGCGGGACACTGAGGTAATATAATTTAACAACGATCAGAAAGCACACATTGTGTCCTGTCTGGTTTGGAACCGGTGCTTTGGTAAGATGACATGAAAATAGAGCTCTTTGGATATGCACACCAGTGGTGGGTTTGGCGTTGAAATGAGGATGCGTATGCAGGAAAGAACCCCATATCTACTGTAAAATATGGTGGTGGATCTTTGATGTTATGGGGCTATTCTGCTTCCACTGGTCCTGGGGCCCTTGTTAAAAGTCAACGGCATCATGAACTGTATCCTTTACCAGGATATTTTTGTCAAAAATCTGGTTGCCTCTGCCAGTGGATCTTCCAACAAGACAATAAGAAAAAAAAAATAATCGTTGGGAAAAATCTAATGGGGTTTTCAATGTGGTTTCAATGGAGTTTTCAATGTGGTTTCAATGGAGTTTTCAAGCTTTTGGTGTTTTTCAAGCTACTGAATCTGGTGGGTAAATGGAGATGGTCTCAAATAGGCCTAGTGTAGCATCACTATTAGTCTCTCGAGACAGACGGGTTGCTTGACCTATTTACGACGCTCCAAGGTCTGGTATATCCCAGACGACATCACTATCAGTAGTTATCAGTAGCTAACTGGGTAAAAAACCATCTAGGTAGCTAACTTGACACCTCTTACATGTCCTACTGAGGTGAAACATTATTGGACTAGTGTGAACATGGGCGAGAGAGAGTTTCCTTCCAGCATATTCTTTTTGGCAGCAGTCTCAGCTCTATTCTTTTTAAATCCAGGTCACATTGAGATTCAGTTTATTAATTTATAAGCAGTTGAAACAATAACAAGTTTTCCCTGCCAATGTTTTCAGTAAAAAGCTGAGGGATGTGGCTGGAGAAATGTAACCGCTCTGTAAAATGTATAGACAGAGTTATTGATACAAGGACTGACAATCCATGATGCCTCGTGGGTATATCTATAAATATAGTTGTAACCATGTTTTGAAGCTTTACAAGTGTTTTGTTTAATTAACTTTATTGACAAACATTGGAGTAAAACAAGTTTACATTTACAGACTAAGATTAAGATAACTTTATGGGTCAATTGCACAGAAGGTCCAACCAAAATGTGACTTCTGCTTTCAGCCCCCTCCCTAAAGACACATATACAGGTTTTGGAGAGCTGCAGGCAGCCTTTGTGGGGGGTTTAAGTGCCTTGCTCAAGGGCACAATATGGCGTCTAGGATTTCATACCAGCAACGCTACCAGGGTTCTGACGGAGGACGACAATTGAACTCATGAGGCATTTCAAAGCCCTATTCTTCAAGAATCATTAAGTCCAGAAATGGATGTAGAAGCTGCTTATCGCCCCTTTAAACCTAACCTATGACCTATGACCTATGACCTCACCTTATGCATTTCTGACCCACCCCCCCACCCAGACATCCTAGAAAACACCAAAAACACCCAGACATCCTAGAAAACACCAAAACCACCCAGACATGTTAGAAAACACCCCAAAAACACCCAGACATCCTAGAAAACACCAAAACCACCCAGACATCCTAGAAAACACCCCAAAAACACCCAGACATCCTAGAAAACACCAAAACACCCAGACATCCTAGAAAACACCAACAAATGTTTAGCTGTGAGCAGCAATGAACGGGGTTCACAGGCTGACAGAAAGGATCACAAGATCAGTTGGATAACAAACCAAGCGCTCTATCATGTAGAAACTATCTGTGTTTCATCTTTACCACATGTATCTCTCAGTACCACCAGGACGTCCATGATAGCGATGACACGTTTCACGTTGATTGGCCAGTGTGGAGTGGATTTACAGTGGTTTAAAAAAAAGGACACACACACAATGTGATTTTTTTGATTTGTCAATACCTCAGGCATTGTTTGACCAATCTGTTTAGGTTTTTCTCAAACTAAGTCAGACACGTATCATGAGCCGACATACTGCACATGGCACATCTGGTGTCATATGGTTCGTGAGAAGATTTTTGGGGAGTATTTTTTTTGCATATTGTAGCATATTAGTGTATGTGCTAATATGTATAGAGAGGCCATCTTTGAATGAATCAATATTATTTTCTCCAACTCTTTAGGGTCTATTGTGATGAGTCCAAAGACCACATTTGGAGTGAATCTGACTTTTAGTCCATGAGAAGACACTGTTTTGTGATTTATTTTTAAGCATTAGCGTTACATAGTAAACACATAGTGACATGGTTCATCGTGTCTAACCCTAACCCTTTCCTGTTGTGGATTGGATTTACAATGGATTTAAATGAACACGTAAAATCAGATGTCCTGACTCATTAACAACTCAGCCATCTCTTAACCAATCCCTTAGCTATCCTCAAACTTAAGTTAAGAGATGTACCGTAGACCGAAATCCTCAATTTGCTGTTATTTTGAGTTTTTCAAAAAGTTTTCCAATAATTTCAAGATGGAGGAAAATCTATCCTGACAGACCTTATGGATCCTTGAGACAAATGTGTTCAGCACGAGGAAAGACACCTACAGACGCAGTTCCAAGTGTCTAGGTCAAACAGGGTGATGGAGATGAGGGTTTAGGAGAGACTGCTAGGTTGCAAGTTCAAATCCCCGAGCTGACAAAGTACAAATCTGTCATTCTGCCCTTAATCACCTGGAACAGATTAAGTGCATTGTTCAAGGGCAGAATGACAGATTTGTACTTTGTCAGCTCGGGGATTTGAACTTGCAACCTTGCGTTTACTAGTCCAACGCTCTAACCACTAGGCTACGCTGCCACCTGATAGGCCTATAGATAGGGCACTGTTATAAGCAGTCTCTCCTAAACCCTCATCTCCATCACCCTGTTTGACCTAGACACTTGGAACTGCGTATGTATCCTATGGGTCGACATGAACTACACCCGCCTTCCCCTGGATGTCAGTAACCAATGAGAATTGGAATGGAGTTTCTACGCAGATCTCAGACCTTATAAAGCCCCAAGGAACGGAGGGAGCTCTCTTTTCGACGTTCGTCAAGACGCAAAGCAAGACCTCAGGATGGCATTTTGAAACGCTCAGTTATCGGCCTTAGATATATCCGTCTGTAATTTAATTCGATATAGGTGTTAGAAACATCATAACGAAGTTATTTTAAACCGAGTTATATCAGTTTATGCGAGTATATTGCGATTTTCGGAATTTCCTTAGTATTGCGTTTTGAACATTTGGGCATGTCTGCGCCACATAGCTATTGTTAGCTGCTAGTTCCAAAGTTGAAGAGGACGTTTTACAACCGAGCAACGATTATTTTGGACAAAGGACAACTTGCCCAAGATTCTGATGGAAGCTCGTCCAAAAGTAAGAGCTATTTATGATGTTATTCCGTATTTATGTGGAAAAATGTAAAAGGATTTGTCCGCCATTAATTGCGGCACTAGTCTGGCTGTAACGCACACTGTATGTCTAGTAACGTTAATTTTAAAAATCTAACACAGCGGTTGCATTAATAACTAATGCATCTTTCATTTGCTGTCCAACCTGTATTTTTTAGTCAAGTTTACGATTATTTATCGATTAGATTAGGTGCCTCTCCAAGATGGCGACGGCCAGAATGCATGAAATGTTGCTACTGGTCACATTGTATAACCACGATTTGTGCTGCTAAATATGCACATTTTCGAACAAAACCTATATGCATTGTGTAATATGATGTTACAGGACTGTCATCTGATGAAGTTTATCAAGGTTAGTCAAATTATATATCTTTTGCTGGATTGTTACGATCGCTAACATTTGCTGCTGGTAAATGCGGTTGTGTTTCTGGCTATTGTGGTAAGCTAATATAATGCTATATTGTGTTTTCGCTGTAAAACACTTTAAAAATCTGACATATTGGCTGGATTCACAAGATGTTGGGCTTTCATTTGCTGTACGCTGTGTATTTTTCAGAAATGTTTTATGATGAATAATTAGGTATTTGACGTTGGTCTCTGTAATTATTCTGCCTGCATCGACGCTATTTCAGATTGCAGCTGCAATGTAGAACTGTGATTTATACCTGAAATATGCACATTTTTCTAACAAAACATATGCTATACAATAAATATGTTATCAGACTGTCATCTGATGAAGTTTTTTCTTGGTTAGTGGCTATTTATATCTTTATTTGGTCGAATTAGTGATGGCTACCTATGCAGGAAAAAAATGGAGAAAAAAAAGTTGTGTCTTTTGCTATCGTGGTTAGCTAATAGAAATACATGTGTATCTTTCATCTGGTGTCTTGGACTTGTGATTTAATGATATTTAGATGCTAGTATTTACTTGTGACGCTATGCTAGGCTATGCTAGTCAGCTTTTTTACTGATGGGGGTGCTCCCGGATCCGGGTTTGGGAGGAATTCTATCTGGTCTATCTGGAGATTCTGAGACAATGATCCACGAACAAGACATTGACTTAGTATGTCTCTTTGGATCCACTCACAGGTGGATGGGTTGTTCTTCCTGCTCTGATTGGCTGACGTTAGGCTGTATAAGTCCCGGCATTAGATACGAAACACTAATTCTGGAGGAGCTCTTGGTTCTCGAGTTGAACTGTGGGGTCATCGGCATGGCAGCCCAGGCAGCCGTCTCCACACCAAGCCATCTGTGCAATGCATTATTAATAGCATTACCTGTGAATTACCTGTGTAATCCCCCTGCTTGCTGCAGCTTCTTCATCAGTCTTCCTGGAGAGACATTTCTTTACTTTTATTTGACAGCCGTGGCACAGCTTGAACGGACTGGAATTCTGGCACCTACATTGATTAGGCCTGATGGGCCAAGGACTTGAGGAGAGGAGGTAGGTGTGTGTGTGTGTGTGTGTGTGTGTGTGTGTGTGTGTGTGTGTGTGTGTGTGTGTGTGTGTGTGTGTGTGTGTGTGTGTGTGTGTGTGTGTGTGTGTGTGTGTGTGTGTGTGTGTGTGTGTGTGTGTGTGTGAGAAAAGGTTCATTCCTGTTTTGTAATTTGACAACATTAGTAAATACAGTTTAATAACGAGACTAATAATAATCTCATAATAAATGATAATTAAAACACCTCCAGTTGTCATCCTGGTACGTAAGAGACAGGATATGAAACCAACCTCCTCCCTTTTGTAGAATATTTGCTATTTCACAGACACGTTCATCCAAATCATTTTACAATTTTTTTGCTGGAAATAAACCTCCAACCCTGGTCATGCAAGCACCATTCTGTACCTACTGATCTATACAGCACCATGTTGTACCTCCTGATCTATACAGCACCATGCTGTACCTACTGATCTATACAGCACCATGCTGTACCTACTGATCTATTACAGCACCATGCTGTACCTACTGATCCATACAGCACCATGCTGTACCTACTGATCTATACATCACCATGCTGTACCTACTGATCCATACAGCACCATGCTGTACCTACTGATCTATACAGCATGGTGCTGTACCTACTGATCTATACAGCACCATGCTGTACCTCCTGATCCACACAGCACCATGCTGTACCTACTGATCCATACAGCACCATGCTGTACCTACTGATCTATACAGCACCATGCTGTACCTACTGATCCACACAGCACCATGATGTACCTACTGATCCATACAGCACCATGCTGTACCTACTGATCTATACAGCACCATGCTGTACCTACTGATCCATACAGCACCATGCTGTACCTACTGATCCATACAGCACCATGCTGTACCTACTGATCCATACAGCACCATGCTGTACCTACTGATCTATTACAGCACCATTCTGTACCTACTGATCTATACAGCACCATGCTGTACCTACTGATCCATACAGCACCATGCTGTACCTACTGATCTATACAGCATGGTGCTGTACCTACTGATCTATACAGCACCATGCTGTACCTACTGATCCACACAGCACCATGCTGTACCTACTGATCTATACAGCACCATGCTGTACCTACTGATCCATACAGCACCATGCTGTACCTACTGATCTATACAGCACCATGCTGTACCTACTGATCTATACAGCACCATGCTGTACCTACTGATCTATACAGCACCAAGCTGTACCTACTGATCTATACAGCACCATGCTGTACCTACTGATCCATACAGCACCATGCTGTACCTACTGATCTATACAGCACCATGCTGTACCTACCTGTTAATCTGCTGCTCTCTCCTCCAGCTAACCTTAGTTGTTGATACCACCTGTCCCCATCGTCTGTTTAATCTGCCGTATTTACCGTGTTTGTAACGTCTGCTTCCAACTCAGACTCTCAAACACATAGGTCCCCTGAACGCAGCTCACTCTCCAGATTCCATTCACCTGAATTCTGAACACCTGTTCACACACCTGTATGTCATTATCACACACTATTTAGTTCAGTTCTTTGCACCCTGTCACTGTGAGGTCTTGTTTGTTTTGTGACACGTGTCTTTCGGAGCGCTGGGTTTTCCGTGATGTAATCCTCCCGTGTGTGATAGTTTTTGCCTGCCTCACTAACGACGCCTTTTGCCTGTTCCCTGCCTGTACTTTAGCCTCTCGGATTTCCTGTTATCTACCTATTGCCTGATCTCCGGACTATGTTACTAGCCTTTTCCCTGCCTGTACTGTTGCCCTTTATGGACCCCTGTGTATGACCTTCTGCCTGCCCCTGGACCCAGCTACCTGCCTCCTCCTGTGGTCCTTTACAAATATACACCTGCTGCGCCCTGCGCTTGAAACCAGCTCTCTGTCTCCCATCGTGTTCATTACAGTGTTCCTGTAGCACAGTGCTGAGCTTACCCACACGCCGTTTGGTGAGGAGACAGGGAGTGTGAGTGTGTGGAGACACTGTGTGAGCGTGCTCATGGTGGCTTGGATTTGAGAAGCTGTGTGTGAATGTCTTTCTGCTCTGCCTGCCATTAATATTTATGAGCTGCTTCCTGATTTAGCCATGACTCGGTACAGTGGCTCCTTCTTGGAAAGATGTGAACAGAGCGTTACAGGAAAACTGATGGTTTTGCCTGTTACTGACTGAAAGATACAGGAGATAGAAGAGACAGTAAAGACAGCATAGATATAGGAGGTAGAAGAGACAGACAGGAGAGATACGGGGTAGAAGAGACAGACAGGAGAGATATAGGAGGTAGAAGAGACAGACAGGAGAGATATAGGAGGTAGAAGAGACAGACAGGAGATATAGGCGGTAGAAGACACAGACAGGAGATATAGGAGGTAGAAGACACAGACAGGAGAGATAGGAGGTAGAGACAGACATGAGAGATACGAGGTAGAAGAGACAGACAGGAGATATACGAGGTAGAAGAGACAGACAGGAGAGATATAGGAGGTAGAAGAGACAGACAGGAGAGATAGGAGGTAGAAGACACAGACAGGAGAGATAGGAGGTAGAGACAGACATGAGAGATACGAGGTAGAAGAGACAGACAGGAGATATACGAGGTAGAAGAGACAGACAGGAGATATAGGAGGTAGAAGAGACAGACAGGAGATATAGGAGGTAGAAGAGACAGACAGGAGATATAGGAAGTAGAAGAGACAGACAGGAGAGGTAGAAGAGACATACATGAGATATAGGAGGTAGAAGAGACAGACAGGAGAGATAGGAGGTAGAGACAGACAGGAGAGATACGAGGTAGAAGAGACAGACAGGAGATATACGAGGTAGAAGAGACAGACAGGAGATATAGGAGGTAGAAGAGACAGACAGGAGAGATATAGGAGGTAGAAGAGACAGACATGAGAGGTAGAAGAGACAGACATGAGATATAGGAGGTAGAAGAGACAGACAGGAGAGATATAGGAGGTAGAAGAGACAGACAGGAGATATAGGAGGTAGAAGAGACAGTAAAGACAGGAGAGATATAGGAGGTAGAAGACACAGACAGGAGATATAGGAGGTAAAAGACACAGACAGGAGATATAGGAGGTAGAAGAGACAGTAAATACAGGAGAGATATAGGAGGTAGAAGACACAGACAGGAGATATAGGAGGTAGAAGACACAGACAGGAGATATAGGAGGTAGAAGAGACAGACAGGAGAGATATAGGAGGTAGAAGATACAGACAGGAGAGATACGAGGTAGAAGAGACAGACATGAGAGATATAGGAGGTAGAAGATACAGACAGGAGAGATATAGGAGGTAGAAGAGACATTAACAACAGGAGAGATATAGGAGGTAGAAGAGACAGACAGGAGATATAGGAGGTAGAAGAGACAGACAGGAGATATAGGAGGTAGAAGAGACAGACAGGAGAGATATAGGAGGTAGAAGAGACAGACAGGAGAGATAGTAGATTCAATGAAGATGGTAGAAATAGTGGAGACAGTAAAAATATAAACTAACATTTTATTTGTCATATGGGTGTAGACTTTACAGTGAAGTCCTTCCCAACGATGCAGAGTTTAATAGTAACACAAGAGGAATAAAATACACAAGAATGGAGCTATATACAGGAAGTACCAGGTCAATGTGGAGCTATATACAGGAAGTACCAGATCAATGTGGAGCTATATACAGGAAGTACCAGATCAATGTGGAGCTATATACAGGAAGTACCAGATCAATGTGGAGCTATATACAGGAAGTACCAGATCAATGTGGAGCTATATACAGGAAGTACCAGATCAATGTGGAGCTATATACAGGAAGTACCAGATCAATGTGGAGCTATATACAGGAAGTACCAGTACCAGATCAATGGGGAGCTATATACAGGAAGTACCAGATCAATGTGGAGCTATATACAGGAAGTACCAGTACCAGATCAATGGGGAGCTATATACAGGAAGTACCAGTACCAGATCAATGTGGAGCTATATACAGGAAGTACCAGTACCAGATCAATGGGGAGCTATATACAGGAAGTACCAGATCAATATGGAGCTATATACAGGAAGTACCAGTACCAGATCAATGTGGAGCTATATACAGGAAGTACCAGTACCAGATCAATTTGGAGCTATATACAGGAAGTACCAGTACCAGATCAATGGGGAGCTATATACAGGAAGTACCAGTACCAGATCAATGTGGAGCTATATACAGAAAGTACCAGTACCAGATCAATGTGGAGCTATATACAGGAAGTACCAGTACCAGATCAATGGGGAGCTATATACAGGAAGTACCAGTACCAGATCAATGTGGAGCTATATACAGGAAGTACCAGTACCAGATCAATGGGGAGCTATATACAGGAAGTACCAGTACCAGATCAATGTGGAGCTATATACAGGAAGTACCAGTACCAGATCAATGGGGAGCTATATACAGGAAGTACCAGTACCAGATCAATGTGGAGCTATATACAGGAAGTACCAGTACCAGATCAATGTGGAGCTATATACAGGAAGTACCAGATCAATGTGGAGCTATATACAGGAAGTACCAGTACCAGATCAATGTGGAACGATATACAGGAAGTACCAGTACCAGATCAATGTGGAGCTATATACAGGAAGTACCAGTACCAGATCAATGTGGAGCTATATACAGGAAGTACCAGTACCAGATCAATGTGGAGCTATATACAGGAAGTACCAGTACCAGATCAATGGGGAGCTATATACAGGAAGTACCAGTACCAGATCAATGTGGAGCTATATACAGGAAGTACCAGTACCAGATCAATGTGGAGCTATATACAGGAAGTACCAGAACAGCTCTGCTCTGTAGCTGAGCCCTTCTGCACTCTCTCTCTCTCTGCTCTGTAGGTGAGCCCTTCTGCTCTCTCTCTCTCTCTGCTCTATAGCTGAGCCCTTCTGCTCTCTCTCTCTCTCTCTGCTCTGTAGCTGAGCCCTCTGCTCTCTCTCTCTCTCTGCTCTGTAGCTGAGCCCTCTGCTCCCTCTCTCTCTCTGCTCTATAGCTGAGCCCTTCTGCTCTCTCTCTCTCTCTGCTCTATAGCTGAGCCCTTCTGCTCTCTCTCTCTCTCTGCTCTGTAGCTGAGCCCTTCTGCTCTCTCTCTCTCTCTGCTCTGTAGCTGAGCCCTCTGCTCTCTCTCTCTCTCTGCTCTGTAGCTGAGCCCTTCTGCTCGCTCTCTCTCTCTGCTCTGTAGCTGAGCCATTCTGCTCTCTCTCTCTCTCTGCTCTGTAGCTGAGCCCTTCTGCTCTCTCCCTCTCTCTGCTCTATAGCTGAGCCCTTCTGCTCTCTCTCTCTCTCTGCTCTATAGCTGAGCCCTTCTGCTCTCTCTCTCTCTCTGCTCTGTAGCTGAGCCCTTCTGCTCTCTCTCTCTCTCTGCTCTGTAGCTGAGCCATTCTGCTCTCTCTCTCTCTCTGCTCTGTAGCTGAGCCCTTCTGCTCTCTCTCTCTCTCTGCTCTGTAGCTGAGCCCTTCTGCTCTCTCTCTCTCTCTGCTCTATAGCTGAGCCCTTCTGCTCTCTCTCTCTCTCTGCTCTATAGCTGAGCCCTTCTGCTCTCTCTCTCTCTCTCTCTCTCTCTACTCTGTAGCTGAGCCCTTCTGCTCTCTCTCTCTCTCTGCTCTGTAGCTGAGCCCTCTGCTCTCTCTCTCTCTCTGCTCTGTAGCTGAGCCCTTCTGCTCTCTCTCTCTCTCTGCTCTGTAGCTGAGCCATTCTGCTCTCTCTCTCTCTCTGCTCTGTAGCTGAGCCCTTCTGCTCTCTCCCTCTCTCTGCTCTATAGCTGAGCCCTTCTGCTCTCTCTCTCTCTCTGCTCTATAGCTGAGCCCTTCTGCTCTCTCTCTCTCTCTGCTCTGTAGCTGAGCCCTTCTGCTCTCTCTCTCTCTCTGCTCTATAGCTGAGCCCTTCTGCTCTCTCTCTCTCTCTGCTCTATAGCTGAGCCCTTCTGCTCTCTCTCTCTCTCTGCTCTATAGCTGAGCCCTTCTGCTCTCTCTCTCTCTCTCTACTCTGTAGCTGAGCCCTTCTGCTCTCTCTCTCTCTCTGCTCTGTAGCTGAGCCCTCTGCTCTCTCTCTCTCTCTGCTCTGTAGCTGAGCCCTCTGCTCTCTCTCTCTCTCTGCTCTGTAGCTGAGCCATTCTGCTCTCTCTCTCTCTACTCTGCTCTGTAGCTAAGCCGTTCTGCTCTCTCTCTCTCTCTACTCTGCTCTGTAGCTAAGCCGTTCTGCTCTCTCTCTCTCTCTCTACTCTGCTCTGTAGCTAAGCCGTTCTGCTCTCTCTCTCTCTCTCTCTGCTCTGTAGCTAAGCCGTTCTGCTCTCTCTCTCTCTCTGCTCTGTAGCTGAGCCCTTCTGCTCTCTCTCTCTCTCTGCTCTGTAGCTGAGCCTTTCTGCTCTCTCTCTCTCTCTGCTCTGTAGCTGAGCCCTCTGCTCTCTCTCTCTCTGCTCTGTAGCTAAGCCGTTCTACTCTCTCTCTCTCTCTGCTCTGTAGCTAAGCCGTTCTAATCTCTCTCTCTCTATCTCTCTCTGCTCTGTAGCTGAGCCCTCTGCTCTCTCTCTCTCTCTGCTCTGTAGCTGAGCCATTCTGCTCTCTCTCTCTCTACTCTGCTCTGTAGCTAAGCCGTTCTGCTCTCTCTCTCTCTCTACTCTGCTCTGTAGCTAAGCCGTTCTGCTCTCTCTCTCTCTCTCTACTCTGCTCTGTAGCTAAGCCGTTCTGCTCTCTCTCTCTCTCTCTCTGCTCTGTAGCTAAGCCGTTCTGCTCTCTCTCTCTCTCTGCTCTGTAGCTGAGCCCTTCTGCTCTCTCTCTCTCTCTGCTCTGTAGCTGAGCCTTTCTGCTCTCTCTCTCTCTCTGCTCTGTAGCTGAGCCCTCTGCTCTCTCTCTCTCTGCTCTGTAGCTAAGCCGTTCTACTCTCTCTCTCTCTCTGCTCTGTAGCTAAGCCGTTCTAATCTCTCTCTCTCTATCTCTCTCTGCTCTGTAGCTGAGCCCTCTGCTCTCTCTCTCTGCTCTGTAGCTGAGCCCTTCTGCTCTCTCTCTCTCTCTCTACTCTGTAGCTGAGCCCTCTGCTCTCTCTCTCTCTCTACTCTGTAGATGAGCCCTCTGCTCTCTCTCTACTCTGCTCTGTAGCTGAGCCCTTCTGCTCTCTCTCTCTCTCTCTCTACTCTGTAGCTGAGCCATTCTGCACTCTCTCTCTCTCTCTACTCTGTAGCTGAGCCCTTCTGCTCTCTCTCTCTCTCTCTCTCTCTCTAATCTGTAGCTGAGCCATTCTGCTCTCTCTCTCTCTGCTCTGTAGCTGAGCCATTCTGCTCTCTCTCTCTCTCTGCTCTGTAGCTGAGCCCTTCTGCTCTCTCTCTCTCTCTCTCTACTCTGTAGCTGAGCCCTCTGCTCTCTCTCTCTCTCTACTCTGTAGCTGAGCCCTCTGCTCTCTCTCTACTCTGCTCTGTAGCTGAGCCCTTCTGCTCTCTCGCTCTCTCTCTACTCTGTAGCTGAGCCATTCTGCACTCTCTCTCTCTCTCTACTCTGTAGCTGAGCCCTTCTGCTCTCTCTCTCTCTCTCTCTCTCTACTCTGTAGCTGAGCCCTTCTGCTCTCTCTCTCTCTCTACTCTGTAGCTGAGCCATTCTGCACTCTCTCTCTTTACTCTGTAGCTGAGCCATTCTGCACTCTCTCTCTCTACTCTGTAGCTGAGCCATTCTGCTCTCTCTCTCTCTACTCTGCTCTGTAGCTAAGCCGTTCTGCTCTCTCTCTCTCTCTACTCTGCTCTGTAGCTAAGCCGTTCTGCTCTCTCTCTCTCTCTCTACTCTGCTCTGTAGCTAAGCCGTTCTGCTCTCTCTCTCTCTCTCTCTGCTCTGTAGCTAAGCCGTTCTGCTCTCTCTCTCTCTCTGCTCTGTAGCTGAGCCCTTCTGCTCTCTCTCTCTCTCTGCTCTGTAGCTGAGCCCTCTGCTCTCTCTCTCTCTCTGCTCTGTAGCTGAGCCCTTCTGCTCGCTCTCTCTCTCTGCTCTGTAGCTGAGCCATTCTGCTCTCTCTCTCTCTCTGCTCTGTAGCTGAGCCCTTCTGCTCTCTCCCTCTCTCTGCTCTATAGCTGAGCCCTTCTGCTCTCTCTCTCTCTCTGCTCTATAGCTGAGCCCTTCTGCTCTCTCTCTCTCTCTGCTCTGTAGCTGAGCCCTTCTGCTCTCTCTCTCTCTCTGCTCTGTAGCTGAGCCATTCTGCTCTCTCTCTCTCTCTGCTCTGTAGCTGAGCCCTTCTGCTCTCTCTCTCTCTCTGCTCTGTAGCTGAGCCCTTCTGCTCTCTCTCTCTCTCTGCTCTATAGCTGAGCCCTTCTGCTCTCTCTCTCTCTCTGCTCTATAGCTGAGCCCTTCTGCTCTCTCTCTCTCTCTCTCTACTCTGTAGCTGAGCCCTTCTGCTCTCTCTCTCTCTCTGCTCTGTAGCTGAGCCCTCTGCTCTCTCTCTCTCTCTGCTCTGTAGCTGAGCCCTTCTGCTCTCTCTCTCTCTCTGCTCTGTAGCTGAGCCATTCTGCTCTCTCTCTCTCTCTGCTCTGTAGCTGAGCCCTTCTGCTCTCTCCCTCTCTCTGCTCTATAGCTGAGCCCTTCTGCTCTCTCTCTCTCTCTGCTCTGTAGCTGAGCCCTTCTGCTCTCTCTCTCTCTCTGCTCTATAGCTGAGCCCTTCTGCTCTCTCTCTCTCTGCTCTATAGCTGAGCCCTTCTGCTCTCTCTCTCTCTCTGCTCTATAGCTGAGCCCTTCTGCTCTCTCTCTCTCTCTCTACTCTGTAGCTGAGCCCTTCTGCTCTCTCTCTCTCTCTGCTCTGTAGCTGAGCCCTCTGCTCTCTCTCTCTCTCTGCTCTGTAGCTGAGCCCTCTGCTCTCTCTCTCTCTCTGCTCTGTAGCTGAGCCATTCTGCTCTCTCTCTCTCTCTGCTCTGTAGCTGAGCCCTTCTGCTCTCTCCCTCTCTCTGCTCTATAGCTGAGCCCTTCTGCTCTCTCTCTCTCTCTGCTCTATAGCTGAGCCCTTCTGCTCTCTCTCTCTCTCTGCTCTGTAGCTGAGCCCTTCTGCTCTCTCTCTCTCTCTGCTCTATAGCTGAGCCCTTCTGCTCTCTCTCTCTCTCTGCTCTATAGCTGAGCCCTTCTGCTCTCTCTCTCTCTCTGCTCTATAGCTGAGCCCTTCTGCTCTCTCTCTCTCTCTCTACTCTGTAGCTGAGCCCTTCTGCTCTCTCTCTCTCTCTGCTCTGTAGCTGAGCCCTCTGCTCTCTCTCTCTCTCTGCTCTGTAGCTGAGCCCTCTGCTCTCTCTCTCTCTCTGCTCTGTAGCTGAGCCATTCTGCTCTCTCTCTCTCTACTCTGCTCTGTAGCTAAGCCGTTCTGCTCTCTCTCTCTCTCTACTCTGCTCTGTAGCTAAGCCGTTCTGCTCTCTCTCTCTCTCTCTACTCTGCTCTGTAGCTAAGCCGTTCTGCTCTCTCTCTCTCTCTCTCTGCTCTGTAGCTAAGCCGTTCTGCTCTCTCTCTCTCTCTGCTCTGTAGCTGAGCCCTTCTGCTCTCTCTCTCTCTCTGCTCTGTAGCTGAGCCTTTCTGCTCTCTCTCTCTCTCTGCTCTGTAGCTGAGCCCTCTGCTCTCTCTCTCTCTGCTCTGTAGCTAAGCCGTTCTACTCTCTCTCTCTCTCTGCTCTGTAGCTAAGCCGTTCTAATCTCTCTCTCTCTATCTCTCTCTGCTCTGTAGCTGAGCCCTCTGCTCTCTCTCTCTCTCTGCTCTGTAGCTGAGCCATTCTGCTCTCTCTCTCTCTACTCTGCTCTGTAGCTAAGCCGTTCTGCTCTCTCTCTCTCTCTACTCTGCTCTGTAGCTAAGCCGTTCTGCTCTCTCTCTCTCTCTCTACTCTGCTCTGTAGCTAAGCCGTTCTGCTCTCTCTCTCTCTCTCTCTGCTCTGTAGCTAAGCCGTTCTGCTCTCTCTCTCTCTCTGCTCTGTAGCTGAGCCCTTCTGCTCTCTCTCTCTCTCTGCTCTGTAGCTGAGCCTTTCTGCTCTCTCTCTCTCTCTGCTCTGTAGCTGAGCCCTCTGCTCTCTCTCTCTCTGCTCTGTAGCTAAGCCGTTCTACTCTCTCTCTCTCTCTGCTCTGTAGCTAAGCCGTTCTAATCTCTCTCTCTCTATCTCTCTCTGCTCTGTAGCTGAGCCCTCTGCTCTCTCTCTCTGCTCTGTAGCTGAGCCCTTCTGCTCTCTCTCTCTCTCTCTACTCTGTAGCTGAGCCCTCTGCTCTCTCTCTCTCTCTACTCTGTAGATGAGCCCTCTGCTCTCTCTCTACTCTGCTCTGTAGCTGAGCCCTTCTGCTCTCTCTCTCTCTCTCTCTACTCTGTAGCTGAGCCATTCTGCACTCTCTCTCTCTCTCTACTCTGTAGCTGAGCCCTTCTGCTCTCTCTCTCTCTCTCTCTCTCTCTAATCTGTAGCTGAGCCATTCTGCTCTCTCTCTCTCTGCTCTGTAGCTGAGCCATTCTGCTCTCTCTCTCTCTCTGCTCTGTAGCTGAGCCCTTCTGCTCTCTCTCTCTCTCTCTCTACTCTGTAGCTGAGCCCTCTGCTCTCTCTCTCTCTCTACTCTGTAGCTGAGCCCTCTGCTCTCTCTCTACTCTGCTCTGTAGCTGAGCCCTTCTGCTCTCTCGCTCTCTCTCTACTCTGTAGCTGAGCCATTCTGCACTCTCTCTCTCTCTCTACTCTGTAGCTGAGCCCTTCTGCTCTCTCTCTCTCTCTCTCTCTCTACTCTGTAGCTGAGCCCTTCTGCTCTCTCTCTCTCTCTACTCTGTAGCTGAGCCATTCTGCACTCTCTCTCTTTACTCTGTAGCTGAGCCATTCTGCACTCTCTCTCTCTACTCTGTAGCTGAGCCATTCTGCTCTCTCTCTCTCTACTCTGCTCTGTAGCTAAGCCGTTCTGCTCTCTCTCTCTCTCTACTCTGCTCTGTAGCTAAGCCGTTCTGCTCTCTCTCTCTCTCTCTACTCTGCTCTGTAGCTAAGCCGTTCTGCTCTCTCTCTCTCTCTCTCTGCTCTGTAGCTAAGCCGTTCTGCTCTCTCTCTCTCTCTGCTCTGTAGCTGAGCCCTTCTGCTCTCTCTCTCTCTCTGCTCTGTAGCTGAGCCCTCTGCTCTCTCTCTCTCTCTGCTCTGTAGCTGAGCCCTTCTGCTCGCTCTCTCTCTCTGCTCTGTAGCTGAGCCATTCTGCTCTCTCTCTCTCTCTGCTCTGTAGCTGAGCCCTTCTGCTCTCTCCCTCTCTCTGCTCTATAGCTGAGCCCTTCTGCTCTCTCTCTCTCTCTGCTCTATAGCTGAGCCCTTCTGCTCTCTCTCTCTCTCTGCTCTGTAGCTGAGCCCTTCTGCTCTCTCTCTCTCTCTGCTCTGTAGCTGAGCCATTCTGCTCTCTCTCTCTCTCTGCTCTGTAGCTGAGCCCTTCTGCTCTCTCTCTCTCTCTGCTCTGTAGCTGAGCCCTTCTGCTCTCTCTCTCTCTCTGCTCTATAGCTGAGCCCTTCTGCTCTCTCTCTCTCTCTGCTCTATAGCTGAGCCCTTCTGCTCTCTCTCTCTCTCTCTCTACTCTGTAGCTGAGCCCTTCTGCTCTCTCTCTCTCTCTGCTCTGTAGCTGAGCCCTCTGCTCTCTCTCTCTCTCTGCTCTGTAGCTGAGCCCTTCTGCTCTCTCTCTCTCTCTGCTCTGTAGCTGAGCCATTCTGCTCTCTCTCTCTCTCTGCTCTGTAGCTGAGCCCTTCTGCTCTCTCCCTCTCTCTGCTCTATAGCTGAGCCCTTCTGCTCTCTCTCTCTCTCTGCTCTGTAGCTGAGCCCTTCTGCTCTCTCTCTCTCTCTGCTCTATAGCTGAGCCCTTCTGCTCTCTCTCTCTCTGCTCTATAGCTGAGCCCTTCTGCTCTCTCTCTCTCTCTGCTCTATAGCTGAGCCCTTCTGCTCTCTCTCTCTCTCTCTACTCTGTAGCTGAGCCCTTCTGCTCTCTCTCTCTCTCTGCTCTGTAGCTGAGCCCTCTGCTCTCTCTCTCTCTCTGCTCTGTAGCTGAGCCCTCTGCTCTCTCTCTCTCTCTGCTCTGTAGCTGAGCCATTCTGCTCTCTCTCTCTCTCTGCTCTGTAGCTGAGCCCTTCTGCTCTCTCTCTCTCTCTGCTCTGTAGCTGAGCCCTTCTGCTCTCTCTCTCTCTCTGCTCTATAGCTGAGCCCTTCTGCTCTCTCTCTCTCTCTGCTCTATAGCTGAGCCCTTCTGCTCTCTCTCTCTCTCTGCTCTGTAGCTGAGCCCTTCTGCTCTCTCTCTCTCTCTGCTCTGTAGCTGAGCCATTCTGCTCTCTCTCTCTCTCTGCTCTGTAGCTGAGCCCTTCTGCTCTCTCTCTCTCTCTGCTCTGTAGCTGAGCCCTTCTGCTCTCTCTCTCTCTCTGCTCTATAGCTGAGCCCTTCTGCTCTCTCTCTCTCTCTGCTCTATAGCTGAGCCCTTCTGCTCTCTCTCTCTCTCTCTCTCTCTCTACTCTGTAGCTGAGCCCTTCTGCTCTCTCTCTCTCTCTGCTCTGTAGCTGAGCCCTCTGCTCTCTCTCTCTCTCTGCTCTGTAGCTGAGCCCTTCTGCTCTCTCTCTCTCTCTGCTCTGTAGCTGAGCCATTCTGCTCTCTCTCTCTCTCTGCTCTGTAGCTGAGCCCTTCTGCTCTCTCCCTCTCTCTGCTCTATAGCTGAGCCCTTCTGCTCTCTCTCTCTCTCTGCTCTATAGCTGAGCCCTTCTGCTCTCTCTCTCTCTCTGCTCTGTAGCTGAGCCCTTCTGCTCTCTCTCTCTCTCTGCTCTATAGCTGAGCCCTTCTGCTCTCTCTCTCTCTCTGCTCTATAGCTGAGCCCTTCTGCTCTCTCTCTCTCTCTGCTCTATAGCTGAGCCCTTCTGCTCTCTCTCTCTCTCTCTACTCTGTAGCTGAGCCCTTCTGCTCTCTCTCTCTCTCTGCTCTGTAGCTGAGCCCTCTGCTCTCTCTCTCTCTCTGCTCTGTAGCTGAGCCCTCTGCTCTCTCTCTCTCTCTGCTCTGTAGCTGAGCCATTCTGCTCTCTCTCTCTCTACTCTGCTCTGTAGCTAAGCCGTTCTGCTCTCTCTCTCTCTCTACTCTGCTCTGTAGCTAAGCCGTTCTGCTCTCTCTCTCTCTCTCTACTCTGCTCTGTAGCTAAGCCGTTCTGCTCTCTCTCTCTCTCTCTCTGCTCTGTAGCTAAGCCGTTCTGCTCTCTCTCTCTCTCTGCTCTGTAGCTGAGCCCTTCTGCTCTCTCTCTCTCTCTGCTCTGTAGCTGAGCCTTTCTGCTCTCTCTCTCTCTCTGCTCTGTAGCTGAGCCCTCTGCTCTCTCTCTCTCTGCTCTGTAGCTAAGCCGTTCTACTCTCTCTCTCTCTCTGCTCTGTAGCTAAGCCGTTCTAATCTCTCTCTCTCTATCTCTCTCTGCTCTGTAGCTGAGCCCTCTGCTCTCTCTCTCTCTCTGCTCTGTAGCTGAGCCATTCTGCTCTCTCTCTCTCTACTCTGCTCTGTAGCTAAGCCGTTCTGCTCTCTCTCTCTCTCTACTCTGCTCTGTAGCTAAGCCGTTCTGCTCTCTCTCTCTCTCTCTACTCTGCTCTGTAGCTAAGCCGTTCTGCTCTCTCTCTCTCTCTCTCTGCTCTGTAGCTAAGCCGTTCTGCTCTCTCTCTCTCTCTGCTCTGTAGCTGAGCCCTTCTGCTCTCTCTCTCTCTCTGCTCTGTAGCTGAGCCTTTCTGCTCTCTCTCTCTCTCTGCTCTGTAGCTGAGCCCTCTGCTCTCTCTCTCTCTGCTCTGTAGCTAAGCCGTTCTAATCTCTCTCTCTCTATCTCTCTCTGCTCTGTAGCTGAGCCCTCTGCTCTCTCTCTCTGCTCTGTAGCTGAGCCCTTCTGCTCTCTCTCTCTCTCTCTACTCTGTAGCTGAGCCCTCTGCTCTCTCTCTCTCTCTACTCTGTAGATGAGCCCTCTGCTCTCTCTCTACTCTGCTCTGTAGCTGAGCCCTTCTGCTCTCTCTCTCTCTCTCTCTACTCTGTAGCTGAGCCATTCTGCACTCTCTCTCTCTCTCTACTCTGTAGCTGAGCCCTTCTGCTCTCTCTCTCTCTCTCTCTCTCTCTAATCTGTAGCTGAGCCATTCTGCTCTCTCTCTCTCTGCTCTGTAGCTGAGCCATTCTGCTCTCTCTCTCTCTCTGCTCTGTAGCTGAGCCCTTCTGCTCTCTCTCTCTCTCTCTACTCTGTAGCTGAGCCCTCTGCTCTCTCTCTCTCTCTACTCTGTAGCTGAGCCCTCTGCTCTCTCTCTACTCTGCTCTGTAGCTGAGCCCTTCTGCTCTCTCTCTCTCTCTCTACTCTGTAGCTGAGCCATTCTGCACTCTCTCTCTCTCTCTACTCTGTAGCTGAGCCCTTCTGCTCTCTCTCTCTCTCTCTCTCTCTACTCTGTAGCTGAGCCCTTCTGCTCTCTCTCTCTCTCTACTCTGTAGCTGAGCCATTCTGCACTCTCTCTCTTTACTCTGTAGCTGAGCCATTCTGCACTCTCTCTCTCTACTCTGTAGCTGAGCCATTCTGCTCTCTCTCTCTCTACTCTGCTCTGTAGCTAAGCCGTTCTGCTCTCTCTCTCTCTCTACTCTGCTCTGTAGCTAAGCCGTTCTGCTCTCTCTCTCTCTCTCTACTCTGCTCTGTAGCTAAGCCGTTCTGCTCTCTCTCTCTCTCTCTCTGCTCTGTAGCTAAGCCGTTCTGCTCTCTCTCTCTCTCTCTGCTCTGTAGCTGAGCCCTTCTGCTCTCTCTCTCTCTCTGCTCTGTAGCTGAGCCCTTCTGCTCTCTCTCTCTGCTCTGTAGCTGAGCCCTCTGCTCTCTCTCTCTCTGCTCTGTAGCTAAGCCGTTCTACTCTCTCTCTCTCTCTGCTCTGTAGCTAAGCCGTTCTACTCTCTCTCTCTCTATCTCTCTCTGCTCTGTAGCTGAGCCCTCTGCTCTCTCTCTCTGCTCTGTAGCTGAGCCCTTCTGCTCTCTCTCTCTCTCTCTACTCTGTAGCTGAGCCCTCTGCTCTCTCTCTCTCTCTACTCTGTAGATGAGCCCTCTGCTCTCTCTCTACTCTGCTCTGTAGCTGAGCCCTTCTGCTCTCTCTCTCTCTCTCTCTACTCTGTAGCTGAGCCATTCTGCACTCTCTCTCTCTCTCTACTCTGTAGCTGAGCCCTTCTGCTCTCTCTCTCTCTCTCTCTCTCTCTCTAATCTGTAGCTGAGCCATTCTGCTCTCTCTCTCTCTGCTCTGTAGCTGAGCCATTCTGCTCTCTCTCTCTCTCTGCTCTGTAGCTGAGCCCTTCTGCTCTCTCTCTCTCTCTCTACTCTGTAGCTGAGCCCTCTGCTCTCTCTCTCTCTCTACTCTGTAGCTGAGCCCTCTGCTCTCTCTCTACTCTGCTCTGTAGCTGAGCCCTTCTGCTCTCTCTCTCTCTCTCTACTCTGTAGCTGAGCCATTCTGCACTCTCTCTCTCTCTACTCTGTAGCTGAGCCATTCTGCACTCTCTCTCTTTACTCTGTAGCTGAGCCATTCTGCACTCTCTCTCTCTACTCTGTAGCTGAGCCATTCTGCTCTCTCTCTCTCTCCCTCTCTACTCTGTAGCTGAGCCATTCTGCACTCTCTCTCTCTACTCTGTAGCTGAGCCATTCTGCACTCTCTCTCTCTACTCTGTAGCTGAGCCATTCTGCTCTCTCTCTCTCTGCTCTGTAGCTGAGCCATTCTGCTCTCTCTCTCTCTCTCTCTCTCTCTCTCTCTCTCTCTCTCTCTCTCTCTCTCTCTCTCTCTCTCTCTCTCTCTCTCTCTCTCTCTCTCTACTCTGGAGCTGAGCCATTCTGCACTCTCTCTCTCTACTCTGTAGCTGAGCCATTCTGCACTCTCTCTCTCTACTCTGTAGCTGAGCCATTCTGCACTCTCTCTCTCTCTACTCTGTAGCTGAGCCATTCTGCTCTCTCTCTCTCTACTCTGTAGCTGAGCCATTCTGCACTCTCTCTCTCTGCTCTGTAGCTTAGCCATTCTGCTCTCTCTCTCTCTCCCTCTCTACTCTGTAGCTGAGCCATTCTGCTCTCTCTCTCTCTCTCTCTCTCTCTCTCTCTCTCTCTCTACTCTGTAGCTGAGCCATTCTGCTCTCTCTCTCTCTCTCTCTACTCTGTAGCTGAGCCATTCTGCACTCTCTCTCTCTACTCTGTAGCTGAGCCATTCTGCTCTCTCTCTACTCTGTAGCTGAGCCATTCTGCACTCTCTCTCTCTACTCTGTAGCTGAGCCATTCTGCTCTCTCTCTCTCTGCTCTGTAGCTGAGCCATTCTGCTCTCTCTCTCTCTCTCTCTCTACTCTGTAGCTGAGCCATTCTGCACTCTCTCTCTCTACTCTGTAGCTGAGCCATTCTGCTCTCTCTCTCTCTGCTCTGTAGCTGAGCCATTCTGCTCTCTCTCTCTCTCCCTCTCTACTCTGTAGCTGAGCCATTCTGCACTCTCTCTCTCTACTCTGTAGCTGAGCCATTCTGCACTCTCTCTCTACTCTGTAGCTGAGCCATTCTGCACTCTCTCTCTCTGCTCTGTAGCTGAGCCATTCTGCTCTCTCTCTCTCTCTCTCTCTCTCTCTCTCTACTCTGTAGCTGAGCCATTCTGCACTCTCTCTCTCTACTCTGTAGCTGAGCCATTCTGCTCTCTCTCTCTCTACTCTGTAGCTGAGCCATTCTGCACTCTCTCTCTCTACTCTGTAGCTGAGCCATTCTGCTCTCTCTCTCTCTACTCTGTAGCTGAGCCATTCTGCTCTCTCTCTCTCTACTCTGTAGCTGAGCCATTCTACACTCTCTCTCTCTGCTCTGTAGCTGAGCCATTCTGCACTCTCTCTCTCTCTCTACTCTGTAGCTGAGCCCTTCTGCTCTCTCTCTCTCTCTCTCTCTCTCTAATCTGTAGCTGAGCCATTCTGCTCTCTCTCTCTCTGCTCTGTAGCTGAGCCATTCTGCTCTCTCTCTCTCTCTGCTCTGTAGCTGAGCCCTTCTGCTCTCTCTCTCTCTCTCTACTCTGTAGCTGAGCCCTCTGCTCTCTCTCTCTCTCTACTCTGTAGCTGAGCCCTCTGCTCTCTCTCTACTCTGCTCTGTAGCTGAGCCCTTCTGCTCTCTCTCTCTCTCTCTACTCTGTAGCTGAGCCATTCTGCACTCTCTCTCTCTCTCTACTCTGTAGCTGAGCCCTTCTGCTCTCTCTCTCTCTCTACTCTGTAGCTGAGCCATTCTGCACTCTCTCTCTTTACTCTGTAGCTGAGCCATTCTGCACTCTCTCTCTCTACTCTGTAGCTGAGCCATTCTGCTCTCTCTCTCTCTCCCTCTCTACTCTGTAGCTGAGCCATTCTGCACTCTCTCTCTCTACTCTGTAGCTGAGCCATTCTGCACTCTCTCTCTCTACTCTGTAGCTGAGCCATTCTGCTCTCTCTCTCTCTGCTCTGTAGCTGAGCCTCTTCTGCTCTCTCTCTCTCTCTCTCTCTCTCTCTCTCTCTCTACTCTGTAGCTGAGCCATTCTGCACTCTCTCTCTCTACTCTGTAGCTGAGCCATTCTGCACTCTCTCTCTCTACTCTGTAGCTGAGCCATTCTGCACTCTCTCTCTCTCTACTCTGTAGCTGAGCCATTCTGCTCTCTCTCTCTCTACTCTGTAGCTGAGCCATTCTGCACTCTCTCTCTCTGCTCTGTAGCTTAGCCATTCTGCTCTCTCTCTCTCTCCCTCTCTACTCTGTAGCTGAGCCATTCTGCTCTCTCTCTCTCTCTCTCTCTCTCTCTCTCTCTCTCTCTCTCTCTACTCTGTAGCTGAGCCATTCTGCTCTCTCTCTCTCTCCCTCTCTACTCTGTAGCTGATCCATTCTGCTCTCTCTCTCTCTCTCTCTCTACTCTGTAGCTGAGCCATTCTGCACTCTCTCTCTCTACTCTGTAGCTGAGCCATTCTGCACTCTCTCTCTCTACTCTGTAGCTGAGCCATTCTGCTCTCTCTCTCTCTGCTCTGTAGCTGAGCCATTCTGCTCTCTCTCTCTCTCTCTCTCTACTCTGTAGCTGAGCCATTCTGCACTCTCTCTCTCTACTCTGTAGCTGAGCCATTCTGCTCTCTCTCTCTCTGCTCTGTAGCTGAGCCATTCTGCTCTCTCTCTCTCTCCCTCTCTACTCTGTAGCTGAGCCATTCTGCACTCTCTCTCTCTACTCTGTAGCTGAGCCATTCTGCACTCTCTCTCTACTCTGTAGCTGAGCCATTCTGCACTCTCTCTCTCTGCTCTGTAGCTGAGCCATTCTGCTCTCTCTCTCTCTCTCTCTCTCTCGCTACTCTGTAGCTGAGCCATTCTGCACTCTCTCTCTCTACTCTGTAGCTGAGCCATTCTGCTCTCTCTCTCTACTCTGTAGCTGAGCCATTCTGCTCTCTCTCTCTCTACTCTGTAGCTGAGCCATTCTACACTCTCTCTCTCTGCTCTGTAGCTGAGCCATTCTGCTCTCTCTCTCTCTCCCTCTCTACTCTGTAGCTGAGCCATTCTGCTCTCTCTCTCTCTCTCTCTCTCTCTCTCTCTCTCTACTCTGTAGCTGAGCCATTCTGCTCTCTCTCTCTCTCCCTCTCTACTCTGTAGCTGAGCCATTCTGCACTCTCTCTCTCTACTCTGTAGCTGAGCCATTCTGCACTCTCTCTCTCTACTCTGTAGCTGAGCCATTCTGCTCTCTCTCTCTCTACTCTGTAGCTGAGCCATTCTGCACTCTCTCTCTCTACTCTGTAGCTGAGCCATTCTGCTCTCTCTCTCTCTGCTCTGTAGCTGAGCCATTCTGCTCTCTCTCTCTCTCTCTCTCTCTCTACTCTGTAGCTGAGCCATTCTGCACTCTCTCTCTCTACTCTGTAGCTGAGCCATTCTGCTCTCTCTCTCTCTGCTCTGTAGCTGAGCCATTCTGCTCTCTCTCTCTCTCTCTGCTCTGTAGCTGAGCCATTCTGCTCTCTCTCTCTCTGCTCTGTAGCTGAGCCCTTCTGCTCTCTCTCTCGCTCTCTGCTCTGCTGTGGTGTGTGCTGGCGTCAGAGCGCGCGCTTGCTCAATCACTCACTGCTCCTACTGCAGTGGCAGCCTCCCTCCGCTCTGTCCTCCTCTCTCTCGCACACACAATGCAGCTCAGCAGCGCACACAGCCTGGGCTCTTGCTCTCCTCATTAATCACCGGTATGGTCGCTCTGTTCTGCTCTTTACCACAGTCGCTGATATAGACTCACCCGAGCTACCGCCCAGCAGCTTTCTCACCTTCTCCCCCCCCCCCCCCTCTCTCCTCTCTCTCTCTCGCTCCCTCTCTCTCCCTCCCTCTCTCTCTCTCTCTCTTACCTTCTCTCTCTTTCTCCCCCCTCTCTCTCTCTCTCCCTCCCTCTCTCTCCTCTCTCTCTCTCTCTCTTACCTTCTCTCTCTCTTTCTCCCCCCTCTCTCTCTCGCTCCCTCTCTCTCCCTCCCTCTCTCTCCTCTCTCTCTCTCTCTCTTACCTTCTCTCTCTCTTTCTCTCTCCCCCCCCCCCCTCTCTCTCTCTCTCCCTCTCTCTCAGAAGGAGTAATGGAGAGGACCACCATGTAGACAGTCTGCAGCCAGAGACAGAAGAGAGAAGCCAGAAGCTGCAGGACCATAACCTCTGGAGCGGCTCCTGATTGCTGCCATGACAAGAAGCGCACCGAGAACAGAAGGGATGTTATTATCGTGTGGACGGTACTTCGCTCCTCTCGCTGGTCTAACTTGCTTCTCTTAGTGTTCTCCTGGATGGTCATGTTTATACGGTATTTTCTCCACGTCGCTCACTTATTAAGGGAACTGTCTGTGTCTCAAACCGATGATTTAGATGTTGCTCCCTCTGTCAGTCCGCGGGTGTTGCAGCCTCCCGGCTCTTTCTCTCTCTCTCTGACCTAGAGATCTATCGTTTGGTTTCGCCGGTATCACCGGGCACATTCCAGTGTTGTTCATCCCACTCTCTCTCTCTGTCTCTCTCTCTCTCTCTCTTTCCCTTTCTTCATTTTGAGAATCTCTCTTTCTCTCAACCTACACGACTCATAGAGTTTTGTTTGTGCGTCAAGATACTGAGCAGCTAGTCAGTCACCATGGGGGACCTGACGAACAGTGGTTATTACGCTAAGAACCAAGGGAACGATGTCAGCAGTAACCATGAGGGGGGCTTTGGGGTCTCGGTCATGGAGCTACGCGACCTCATGGAGCTGAGAGGCAGCGAGGCGGTGGTTAAGATCCAGGAGGACTACGGGGACATGGACGGGCTCTGTCAACGGCTCAAAACATCACCCACAGAAGGCGAGTCACACTTCACACCCTCCTCCGGGCTCTCTCACTCTATGTGTGTGTGTGTTTTAATGGCTGTGTGAGTGTGTGTGTTTTAATGGCTGTGTGTGTGTGTGTGTGTGTGTGTGTGTGTGTGTGTCAAACCCAGCAAGTGTTAAAGAGGTGCATGTTTTGTAACACTGGAGAATATGATAATCCCATATGATGGGATTACACAATGTCAATGATTAAAACGCTATGTCTACGATTAAAACGCTATGTCTACGATTAAAACGCTATGTCTACGATTAAAACGCTATGTCAATGATTAAAACGCTATGTCTACGATTAAAACGCTATGTCAATGATTAAAACGCTATGTCTACGATTAAAACGCTATGTCAATGATTAAAACGCTATGTCTATGATTAAAACGCTATGTCAATGATTAAAACGCTATGTCTACGATTAAAACGCTATGTCTACGATTAAAACGCTATGTCTACGATTAATACGCTATGTCTACGATTAAAACGCTATGTCAATGATTAAAACGCTATGTCTACGATTAAAACGCTATGTCAACGATTAAAACGCTATGTCTACGATTAAAACGCTTTGTCTATGATTAAAACGCTATGTCTATGATTAAAACACTGTCTATGATTAAAACGCTATGTCTACGATTAAAACGCTATGTCTATGAGTACAAAGCACCTCAGCCACTAAGTCATTTCAACGAGGACTCAAACAACGGTTGTGTGCTGAAGTAGTGTAGTCTAAAAACACTGGACATCATAACCAATGTTATATCGAGTATATCATTTCTGTAACTAGAAGCACAGCTACCAGAAAAGCCTTTGAAACGCTTAAAGATACTGTTATATAAACAAGTCTTAAAGCACAGTACAGCATATCCATCCACTACCGGTATGCCCACATGATGTGTAGGACCATGAGCACTTAAAACAGACATTTGAATGACAGTTATGAAATGTCTCTGTGCTGTGGTTGACCCCTTGCCTGTTGGTCTCTGTACTGTGGTTAACCCCTTGCCTGTTGGTCGCTGTGCTGTGGTTGACCCCTTGCCTGTTGACCTCTGTGCTGTGGTTAACCCCTTGCCGGTTGGCCTCTGTACTGTGGTTGACCCCTTGCCTGTTGGTCTCTGTACTGTGGTTAACCCCTTGCCTGTTGGTCGCTGTGCTGTGGTTGACCCCTTGCCTGTTGACCTCTGTGCTGTGGTTAACCCCTTGCCGGTTGGCCTCTGTACTGTGGTTGACCCCTTGCCTGTTGACCTCTGTGCTGTGGTTAACCCCTTGCCTGTTGGCCTCTGTACTGTGGTTAACCCCTTGCCTGTTGGTCGCTGTACTGTGGTTAACCCCTTGCCTGTTGACCTCTGTGCTGTGGTTAACCCCTTGCCTGTTGGCCTCTGTGCTGTGGTTAACCCCTTGCCTGTTGGCCTCTGTACTGTGGTTAACCCCTTGCCTGTTGGCCTCTGTACTGTGGTTAACCCCTTGCCTGTTGACCTCTGTGCTGTGGTTAACCCCTTGCCTGTTGGCCTCTGTGCTGTGGTTAACCCCTTGCCTGTTGGCCTCTGTACTGTGGTTAACCCCTTGCCTGTTGGCCTCTGTACTGTGGTTGACCCCTTGCCTGTTGACCTCTGTGCTGTGGTTAACCCCTTGCCTGTTGGCCTCTGTACTGTGGTTAACCCCTTGCCTGTTGGTCGCTGTACTGTGGTTGACCCCTTGCCTGTTGACCTCTGTGCTGTGGTTAACCCCTTGCCTGTTGGCCTCTGTACTGTGGTTGACCCCTTGCCTGTTGGTCTCTGTACTGTGGTTAACCCCTTGCCTGTTGGTCGCTGTGCTGTGGTTGACCCCTTGCCTGTTGACCTCTGTGCTGTGGTTAACCCCTTGCCGGTTGGCCTCTGTACTGTGGTTGACCCCTTGCCTGTTGACCTCTGTGCTGTGGTTAACCCCTTGCCTGTTGGCCTCTGTACTGTGGTTGACCCCTTGCCTGTTGACCTCTGTGCTGTGGTTAACCCCTTGCCTGTTGGTCTCTGTACTGTGGTTAACCCCTTGTCTGTTGGTCTCTGTGCTGTGGTTAACCCCTTGCCTGTTGGTCTCTGTGCTGTGGTTAACCCCTTGCCTGTTGGTCTCTGTGCTGTGGTTAACCCCTTGCCTGATGGCCGCTGTACTGTGGTTAACCCCTTGTCTGTTGGTCTCTGTGCTGTGGTTAACCCCTTGTCTGATGGTCTCTGTGCTGTGGTTAACCCCTTGTCTGATGACCTCTGTACTGTGGTTAACCCCTTGCCTGATGGTCTCTGTACTGTGGTTAACCCCTTGCCTGTTGGTCTCTGTACTGTGGTTAACCCCTTGCCTGTTGGCCTCTGTGCTGTGGTTAACCCCTTGCCTGTTGGCCTCTGTACTGTGGTTAACCCCTTGCCTGTTGGCCTCTGTGCTGTGGTTGACCCCTTGCCTGATGACGCAAACTGAATTGTCCCTCTGCTCCATGTTCGCTACGTTCTTCAATCTGAGACTGACATCGTCAAACCCAAGTGTGTTCTTGCTCTTGGCCAAACACCACGGTTTCTGCGACCAATCAGACGGTCCAGACTCACTGCGGAGAGAAGAAACTAATGTCCGTCGGCGTAGCGTAACGTTTGGCCGGAGCAAGGAGTCTGGGTAGCCAGGCAACTTTGACCCCTGTTAGTGTGCAGTGACATTGCTTTCGTTACACATTTCCAGAGCCAGCCCCTTCCTCTCGTCCTCATCCTAGCATCTCTCTCTCTAAATTAAATTCAAAGGACTTTATTGGCATGGGAAATGTATGTTTACATTGCCAAAGCAAGTGAAATAGATAATAAACAAAAGTGAAATAAACTATCAGAAATGAACAGTAAATATTACACTCACAAAAGTCTCAAAGGAATAGAGACATTTGAAATGTCATGTTATGGCTATATACAGTGTTGTAATCATGTGGCTCAGGTGGTATAGCTTGTTGTTGGTTCGATTCCCATGGGGAAAAGTACAGAAAATGTGTCTGCACACTACTGTCAGGCACTCTGGACAAGAGCCTCCGCTAAATGACTGAGATGTAAGTACAAAAAGGATAAGAACAGAAATATTGGTTGTATTTACGTAGGCAGTAGAGGAGGGGACTAAGCACACACTCCTGAGGAGCCCCTTGTTGAGGGTCAGCTTTGTGGAGGTGTTGTTGCCTACCCTTACCACCTGGGGCCGGCCAGTCAGCAGATCCAGTTGCAGAGAGAGGTGTTTAGTCTCAGGATCCTGAACTTAGTGATGAGCTTGGAAGGGACTATGGTGTTGAACGCTGAGCTGTAGTCCATGAACAGCATTCTCACATAGTTATTTCCCCTCTTGTCCAGGTGGGAGTTTGGCTGTGAGATTGCATCATGTGTGGATCTATTGCGTTGTTTTTCAAATTGGAGTGGGTCTGGGATGATGGTGTTGATTAGTGTCATGACCAGCCTTTTAAAGCACTTTATAATGACATATTTGAGTGCTCCAGGGCGATAATAATTTAGTCAGGTTACCTTTGGACCTCTTGGGAATAGAAACAATGGGTTGAAACATGTTGGTGTGTTTGCTGGGCGGCAGCATAGACTAGTGGTTAGAGTGTTGCAATAGTAACCGAAAGGTTGCAAGTTCAAATCCCCGAGCTGCCCCTGAACAAGGCAGTTAACCCACTGTTCCTAGGCTGTCATTGAAAATAAGAATTTGTACTTAACTGACTTGCCTAGTTAAGTAAAGGTAAAATAAAAAATTAATTACAGACTGGGACAAGGACAGATTGAAAGTGTATGTGAAGACATGTGCTATCTGTTTAAATGTTTTGCTCATATCGGCCAGATCACACAGTCATCTGGAAAAACAGAGGCTTTCACGTAAGGCCCAGTGGAATATTCCTTTAAAGCGAGCAACTCGCTTTGTAATCCGTTATCGTCTGCAAGCCCTGCCACATACGACTAGTGTAGTAGCCGGTGTAACAGAATTCCACTGTCCTCCTGTATTGTCCTTTTGAAGGGTTTGATGTCTTGGGGTCGTAGTGGGATGTCTTGTACGCGTCGATGTCTGTAGACTTTAGCTCAGCACATCTGTTGCCTGTAATCCCTGGATTTTGGTTTGGATACGTTCTTATAGTCGCTGTGAGGACGATATCGTCTATGCACTTATTGACGAAGCGCGTGACGGTTGTTGGGAACAATGTTATCGGATGAATCCCGGAACATATCCCAGTCTGTACTAGCAAAACAGTCTTGTAGCCTCGAGTCTGCTTCGTCCGACCACTTCCATATTGAGTGCATCACTGGTACTTCCTGTTTGAGCTTTTGTTTGTAATTAGGAAGAAGAAGAATGTAGTCATGGTCAGATTTGCCTAAGGGAGGACGAAGCAGTGCCTTGTGGGTAGAAAAAAAAGTGGTGTAGAGTTTTAGCTGCCCCTAGTGGCTCAGCAGACAGGAAGTGAGGTAGGACGGTTTTATCTCTCACTGCGTTAAAGTCTCCGCCCACCAGAAACGCTGCCTCCGGGTGAGCGGTTTCGTGTTTGTTTATGGCTCCATACAGTTCGTTGAGAGCCAGAGTGGTGTTGGCTTGTGGGAGGAATGTAGACAACCGTGATAATTACAGATGAGAACCCTCTTGGTAGATAACAGGGTCTGCAGCTTACCATGAGGTATTCTATATATGGTGAGGAAAACCTTGAGATCTCCTTCACTAATGAAGCAGCACACCAGTTGATATTTATGAAAAAACTAACTTCTGCACCTTTCCAGTTCCCCAGAAGCTGCCCCCCCCCACCCCAGAAAAGTTATTGTAAACATAATGAAAGTCACTATATAGCAAAGTTGTGTTGGAGCTAGTAGTACTCCCCAGGATGTGTGTGTGTGCATACGTGCGCACGTGTGTAGGTGCATGTTTGTGGTTAGCGGGCCCCGTATGTGGTGGTGATGTAATGCCATTAATGTTGTGACCACAGAAATATGATCTGGGTTATTCTGCTGACATGTCAACCAATCTGTCAACATGCTAGCATGGTCTCAATTGGGTCCTGACTGCTTTTTCTAGTGCATCCCTTAGTACTGAGACCTAGTAGGTCTGCCCTCCACCCCAACCCAACCCAGCCCAGCCCAACCCAACCCAACCCAGCCCAACCCAGCCCACCCCAACCCAGCTCAGCCCAACCCAGCTCACCCCACCCCACCCCAGCCCACCCCGACCCAACCCAGCCCAGCCTAGCCCACCCCAAACCACCCCAACCCAACCCACCCCAACCCAACCCAACCCAACCCAGCCCAGCCCACCCCGACCCAACCCAACCCAGCCCAGCCTAGCCCACCCCAGCCCACCCCGACCCAACCCAGCTCACCCCAACCCAGCTCACCCCACCCCAGCCCACCCCGACCCGACCCAACCCAGCCCAGCCTACCCCAGCCCACCCCGACCCGACCCAACCCAGCCCAACCCAGCTCAGCCCAACCCAGCCCAGCCCAGCCCAACCCAACCCAACCCAACCCATCCAGCTCAGCCCAACCCAGCTTAGCCCAACCCAGCTCAGCCCAACCCAGCTCAGCCCAGCCCAACCCAACCCAACCCAACCCAACCCAACCCATCCAGCTCAGCCCAACCCAGCTTAGCCCAACCCAGCTCAGCCCAACCCAGCTCAGCCCAACCCAGCCCAGCCCAACCCAACCCAACCCAACCCATCCAGCTCAGCCCAACCCAGCTTAGCCCAACCCAGCTCAGCCCAACCCAGCTCAGCCCAACCCAGCCCAGCCCAACCCAACCCAACCCAACCCAACCCATCCAGCTCAGCCCAACCCAGCTTAGCCCAACCCAGCTCAGCCCAACCCAGCTCAGCCCAACCCAGCCCAACCCAGCCCAGCCCAACCCAGCCCAACCCAACCCAGCCCAACCCAGCTCAGCCCAACCCAGCCCAACCCAACCCAACCCAACCCAGCCCAACCCAACCCAGCTCAGCCCAACCCAGCCCAACCCAACCCAACCCAACCCAACCCATCCAGCTCAGCCCAACCCAGCTTAGCCCAACCCAGCTCAGCCCAACCCAGCTCAACCCAGCCCAGCCCAACCCAACCCAACCCAGCCCAACCCAGCCCAACCCAACCCAACCCAACCCAACCCAACCCAGCTCAGCCCAACCCAACCCAACCCAACCCAGCTCAGCCCAACCCAGCCCAACCCAACCCAGCCCAACCCAACCCAGCCCAACCCAACCCAACCCAGCCCAGCCCAACCCAACCCAACCCAGCCCAACCCAGCCCAACCCAACCCAACCCAACCCAGCCCAACCCAACCCAGCCCAACCCAGCCCAACCCAGCCCAACCCAACCCAACCCAACCCAGCCCAACCCAACCCAGCTCACCCCACCACTTAGAAAAAAGGGTTTCAAAAGTGTTCTTCGCCTGTCCCCATAGGATAACCATTTTTGGATTCAGATAGAACCCTTTTGGACCCAAAACCCAACCCAGCCCAACCCAACCCAACCCAACCCACCCCAACCCAGCCCACCCCACCCCAACCCAGCTCAGCCCAACCCAACCCAACCCAACCCAACCCAACCCATCCAGCTCAGCCCAACCCAGCTTAGCCCAACCCAGCTCAGCCCAACCCAGCTCAGCCCAACCCAACCCATCCAGCTCAGCCCAACCCAGCTTAGCCCAACCCAGCTCAGCCCAACCCAGCTCAGCCCAACCCAGCCCAACCCAACCCAACCCAACTCAACCCATCCAGCTCAGCCCAACCCAGCTTAGCCCAACCCAGCTCAGCCCAACCCAGCTCAGCCCAACCCAGCCCAACCCAGCCCAGCCCAACCCAACCCAACCCAGCCCAACCCAGCCCAGCAACCCAGCCCAACCCAACCCAACCCAGCCCAACCCAGCTCAGCCCAACCCAGCCCAACCCAACCCAACCCAACCCAGCCCAACCCAGCTCAGCCCAACCCAGCCCAACCCAACCCAACCCAACCCAACCCAACCCATCCAGCTCAGCCCAACCCAGCTTAGCCCAACCCAGCTCAGCCCAACCCAGCCCAGCCCAGCCCAACCCAACCCAACCCAACCCAGCCCAGCCCAGCCCAACCCAACCCAACCCAACCCAACCCAGCCCAACCCAGCTCAGCCCAACCCAGCCCAACCGAACCCAACCCAACCCAGCTCAGCCCAACCTAGCCCAACCCAGCCCAACCCAACCCAGCCCAACCCAACCCAGCCCAACCCAACCCAACCCAGCCCAGCCCAACCCAACCCAACCCAACCCATCCAGCTCAGCCCAACCCAGCTTAGCCCAACCCAGCCCAGCCCAACCCAGCCCAACCCAACCCAACCCAACCCAACCCAACCCAACCCATCCAGCTCAGCCCAACCCAGCTTAGCCCAACCCAGCTCAGCCCAACCCAGCTCAGCCCAACCCAACCCAACCCAACCCAACCCAACCCAGCCCAGCCCAGCCCAACCCAGCCCAACCCAACCCAACCCAGCCCAACCCAGCTCAGCCCAACCCAGCCCAACCCAACCCAACCCAACCCAGCCCAACCCAGCTCAGCCCAACCCAGCCCAACCCAACCCAACCCTACCCAACCCAACCCAACCCAACCCATCCAGCTCAGCCCAACCCAGCTTAGCCCAACCCAGCTCAGCCCAACCCAGCTCAACCCAGCCCAGCCCAGCCCAACCCAACCCAACCCAACCCAGCCCAACCCAGCCCAGCCCAACCCAGCCCAACCCAACCCAACCCAACCCAGCCCAACCCAGCTCAGCCCAACCCAGCCCAACCCAACCCAACCCAACCCAGCCCAACCCAGCTCAGCCCAACCCAGCCCAACCCAGCCCAGCCCAACCCAGCCCAACCCAACCCAACCCAACCCAGCCCAACCCAACCCAACCCAACCCAGCCCAACCCAACCCAGCCCAACCCAACCCAACCCAACCCAGCCCAACCCAACCCAACCCAACCCAGCCCAACCCAACCCAGCCCAGCCCAACCCAGCTCACCCCACCACTTAGAAAAAATGGTTTCAAAAGTGTTCTTCGCGTGTCCCCATAGGATAACCATTTTTGGATTCAGATAGAACCCTTTTGGACCCAAAACCCAACCCACCCCAACCCAGCCCAGCCCAGCCCAACCCAGCCCAACCCAACCCAACCCAGCCCAACCCAGCTCAGCCCAACCCAGCCCAACCCAACCCAACCCAACCCAGCCCAACCCAGCTCAGCCCAACCCAGCCCAACCCAACCCAACCCTACCCAACCCAACCCAACCCAACCCATCCAGCTCAGCCCAACCCAGCTTAGCCCAACCCAGCTCAGCCCAACCCAGCTCAACCCAGCCCAGCCCAGCCCAACCCAACCCAACCCAACCCAGCCCAACCCAGCCCAGCCCAACCCAGCCCAACCCAACCCAACCCAACCCAGCCCAACCCAGCTCAGCCCAACCCAGCCCAACCCAACCCAACCCAACCCAGCCCAACCCAGCTCAGCCAACCCAACCCAACCCAGCCCAGCCCAACCCAGCCCAACCCAACCCAACCCAACCCAGCCCAACCCAACCCAACCCAACCCAACCCAGCCCAACCCAACCCAGCCCAACCCAACCCAACCCAACCCAGCCCAACCCAACCCAGCCCAACCCAACCCAGCCCAGCCCAACCCAGCTCACCCCACCACTTAGAAAAAATGGTTTCAAAAGTGTTCTTCGCTTGTCCCCATAGGATAACCATTTTTGGATTCAGATAGAACCCTTTTGGACCCAAAACCCAACCCACCCCAACCCAGCTCAGCCCAACCCAACCCAACCCAACCCAACCCATCCAGCTCAGCCCAACCCAGCTTAGCCCAACCCAGCTCAGCCCAACCCAGCTCAGCCCAACCCAGCCCAACCCAGCCCAGCCCAGCCCAACCCAACCCAACCCAACCCATCCAGCTCAGCCCAACCCAGCTTAGCCCAACCCAGCTCAGCCCAACCCAGCTCAGCCCAACCCAGCCCAATCCAACCCAACCCAACCCAACCCAACCCATCCAGCTCAGCCCAACCCAGCCCAACCCAACCCAACCCAACCCAACCCAGCCCAGCCCAACCCAGCCCAACCCAACCCAACCCAGCCCAACCCAGCTCAGCTCAGCCCAACCCAGCCCAACCCAACCCAGCTCAGCCCAACCCAGCCCAACCCAACCCAACCCAACCCAACCCAACCCAACCCAACCCAACCCATCCAGCTCAGCCCAACCCAACCCAGCTTAGCCCAACCCAGCTCAGCCCAACCCAGCTCAACCCAGCCCAGCCCAACCCAACCCAACCCAACCCAGCCCAACCCAGCCCAGCCCAACCCAACCCAGCTCAGCCCAACCCAGCCCAACCGAACCCAACCCAACCCAGCCCAACCCAGCTCAGCCCAACCCAGCCCAACCCAGCCCAACCCAACCCAGCCCAACCCAGCCCAACCCAACCCAGCCCAGCCCAACCCAGCCCAACCCAACCCAACCCAACCCAACCCAGCCCAACCCAACCCAACCCAACCCAACCCAGCCCAACCCAACCCAGCCCAACCCAGCTCAGCCCAACCCAACCCAACCCAACCCAACCCAACCCAACCCAGCCCAACCCAACCCAACCCAACCCAGCCCAACCCAACCCAGCTCACCCCACCACTTAGAAAAAAGGGTTTCAAAAGTGTTCTTCGCCTGTCCCCATAGGATAACCATTTTTGGATTCAGATAGAACCCTTTTGGATTCAGATAGAACCCTTTTGGTTCCAGGTAGAATCCTTTTGGGTACCATCTTGAACTCTCTTTGGAAATGTATCTGGATGGAACCCAAAAAGGCTTTTACCTGGAGCAAAAAAATGGGTTCTTTAAAGGCTTTTCCTATAAGGACAGCCGAAGAACCCTTGTAGGTTCTAGATTACACCTTTTTATCTAAGAGTGTAGCACCACACCTGTCCCACTTAACATACTGCTTCAGACTGGTCTCATAGACTCCACGTAACATAGTAATCGAAAATCCAGGACTTATTTTTCAGTCTCACTACTGAAATCTATTTCCCTTGCCCAAAAATGCATATCTTTAAGCCTTTGTCTGGGGGAAAATGTATCCATAACTGTTATAGGGGTCTACTGTCCTCCCTAGTTAACTAGTATGTTGTCTTGTTATATTAAATCAGAAGTTATTATCCTGGGTGACTTAAATTACGATTGTGAAATGCAGGCTTCAGACAATCTAAAAGACATGTGTAATGATCTGAACCTAACCCAGCTGGTGACAAGTAGTAGCTAGTTAGTAATAGGAGTCACTATAGGTAGTTAGTAGTCACTAGAGGTAGTTAGTAGTAGGAGTCACTAGAGGTAGTTAGTAGTAGGAGTCACTAGAGGTAGTTAGTAGTAGGAGTCACTAGAGGTAGTTAGTAGTAGGAGTCACTAGAGGTAGTTAGTAGTAGGAGTCACTAGAGGTAGTTAGTAGTAGGAGTCACTAGAGGTAGTTAGTAGTAGGGGTCACTAGAGGTAGTTAGTAGTAGGAGTCACTAGAGGTAGTTAGTAGTAGGAGTCACTAGAGGTAGTTAGTAGTAGGGGTCACTAGAGGTAGTTAGTAGTAGGAGTCACTAGAGGTAGTTAGTAGTAGGAGTCACTAGAGGTAGTTAGTAGTAGGAGTCACTAGAGGTAGTTAGTAGTAGGAGTCACTAGAGGTAGTTAGTAGTAGGAGTCACTAGAGGTAGTTAGTAGTAGGGGGCACTAGAGGTAGTTAGTAGTAGGGGTCACTAGAGGTAGTTAGTAGTAGGAGTCACTAGAGGTAGTTAGTAGTAGGAGTCACTAGAGGTAGTTAGTAGTAGGAGTCACTAGAGGTAGTTAGTAGTAGGGGTCACTAGAGGTAGTTAGTAGGAGTCACTAGAGGTAGTTAGTAGTAGGAGTCACTAGAGGTAGTTAGTAGTAGGAGTCACTAGAGGTAGTTAGTAGTAGGGGTCACTAGAGGTAGTTAGTAGTAGGAGTCACTAGAGGTAGTTACCCAACCCAACCCAACCCAGCCCAACCCAACCCAACCCAACCCAACCCAGCCCAACCCAACCCAGCCCAACCCAACCCAACCCAACCCAGCCCAACCCAACCCAACCCAACCCAGCCCAACCCAACCCAGCCCAGCCCAACCCAGCTCACCCCACCACTTAGAAAAAATGGTTTCAAAAGTGTTCTTCGCTTGTCCCCATAGGATAACCATTTTTGGATTCAGATAGAACCCTTTTGGACCCAAAACCCAACCCACCCCAACCCAGCCCAGCCCAGCCCAACCCAGCCCAACCCAACCCAACCCAGCCCAACCCAGCTCAGCCCAACCCAGCCCAACCCAACCCAACCCAGCCCAACCCAGCTCAGCCCAACCCAGCCCAACCCAACCCAACCCTACCCAACCCAACCCAACCCAACCCATCCAGCTCAGCCCAACCCAGCTTAGCCCAACCCAGCTCAGCCCAACCCAGCTCAACCCAGCCCAGCCCAACCCAACCCAACCCAACCCAGCCCAACCCAGCCCAGCCCAACCCAGCCCAACCCAACCCAACCCAACCCAGCCCAACCCAGCTCAGCCCAACCCAGCCCAACCCAACCCAACCCAACCCAGCCCAACCCAGCTCAGCCCAACCCAGCCCAACCCAGCCCAGCCCAACCCAGCCCAACCCAACCCAACCCAACCCAGCCCAACCCAACCCAACCCAACCCAACCCAGCCCAACCCAACCCAGCCCAACCCAACCCAACCCAACCCAGCCCAACCCAACCCAACCCAACCCAGCCCAACCCAACCCAGCCCAGCCCAACCCAGCTCACCCCACCACTTAGAAAAAATGGTTTCAAAAGTGTTCTTCGCTTGTCCCCATAGGATAACCATTTTTGGATTCAGATAGAACCCTTTTGGACCCAAAACCCAACCCACCCCAACCCAGCTCAGCCCAACCGAACCCAACCCAACCCAACCCATCCAGCTCAGCCCAACCCAGCTTAGCCCAACCCAGCTCAGCCCAACCCAGCTCAGCCCAACCCAGCCCAACCCAGCCCAGCCCAGCCCAACCCAACCCAACCCATCCAGCTCAGCCCAACCCAGCTTAGCCCAACCCAGCTCAGCCCAACCCAGCTCAGCCCAACCCAGCCCAATCCAACCCAACCCAACCCAACCCAACCCATCCAGCTCAGCCCAACCCAGCTTAGCCCAACCCAGCTCAGCCCAACCCAGCTCAGCCCAACCCAGCCCAGCCCAACCCAACCCAACCCAACCCAACCCAACCCAACCCAGCCCAGCCCAACCCAGCCCAACCCAACCCAACCCAGCCCAACCCAGCTCAGCTCAGCCCAACCCAGCCCAACCCAACCCAGCTCAGCCCAACCCAGCCCAACCCAACCCAACCCAACCCAACCCATCCAGCTCAGCCCAACCCAACCCAGCTTAGCCCAACCCAGCTCAGCCCAACCCAGCTCAACCCAGCCCAGCCCAACCCAACCCAACCCAACCCAGCCCAACCCAGCCCAGCCCAACCCAACCCAGCTCAGCCCAACCCAGCCCAACCGAACCCAACCCAACCCAGCCCAACCCAGCTCAGCCCAACCCAGCCCAACCCAGCCCAACCCAACCCAGCCCAACCCAGCCCAACCCAACCCAGCCCAGCCCAACCCAACCCAGCCCAACCCAACCCAACCCAACCCAACCCAGCCCAACCCAACCCAACCCAACCCAACCCAGCCCAACCCAACCCAGCCCAACCCAGCTCAGCCCAACCCAACCCAACCCAACCCAACCCAACCCAGCCCAACCCAACCCAACCCAACCCAGCCCAACCCAACCCAGCTCACCCCACCACTTAGAAAAAAGGGTTTCAAAAGTGTTCTTCGCCTGTCCCCATAGGATAACCATTTTTGGATTCAGATAGAACCCTTTTGGATTCAGATAGAACCCTTTTGGTTCCAGGTAGAATCCTTTTGGGTACCATCTTGAACTCTCTTTGGAAATGTATCTGGATGGAACCCAAAAAGGCTTTTACCTGGAGCAAAAAAATGGGTTCTTTAAAGGCTTTTCCTATAAGGACAGCCGAAGAACCCTTGTAGGTTCTAGATTACACCTTTTTATCTAAGAGTGTAGCACCACACCTGTCCCACTTAACATACTGCTTCAGACTGGTCTCATAGACTCCACGTAACATAGTAATCGAAAATCCAGGACTTATTTTTCAGTCTCACTACTGAAATCTATTTCCCTTGCCCAAAAATGCATATCTTTAAGCCTTTGTCTGGGGGAAAATGTATCCATAACTGTTATAGGGGTCTACTGTCCTCCCTAGTTAACTAGTATGTTGTCTTGTTATATTAAATCAGAAGTTATTATCCTGGGTGACTTAAATTACGATTGTGAAATGCAGGCTTCAGACAATCTAAAAGACATGTGTAATGATCTGAACCTAACCCAGCTGGTGACAAGTAGTAGCTAGTTAGTAATAGGAGTCACTATAGGTAGTTAGTAGTCACTAGAGGTAGTTAGTAGTAGGAGTCACTAGAGGTAGTTAGTAGTAGGAGTCACTAGAGGTAGTTAGTAGTAGGAGTCACTAGAGGTAGTTAGTAGTAGGAGTCACTAGAGGTAGTTAGTAGTAGGAGTCACTAGAGGTAGTTAGTAGTAGGAGTCACTAGAGGTAGTTAGTAGTAGGGGTCACTAGAGGTAGTTAGTAGTAGGAGTCACTAGAGGTAGTTAGTAGTAGGAGTCACTAGAGGTAGTTAGTAGTAGGGGTCACTAGAGGTAGTTAGTAGTAGGAGTCACTAGAGGTAGTTAGTAGTAGGAGTCACTAGAGGTAGTTAGTAGTAGGAGTCACTAGAGGTAGTTAGTAGTAGGAGTCACTAGAGGTAGTTAGTAGTAGGAGTCACTAGAGGTAGTTAGTAGTAGGGGGCACTAGAGGTAGTTAGTAGTAGGGGTCACTAGAGGTAGTTAGTAGTAGGAGTCACTAGAGGTAGTTAGTAGTAGGAGTCACTAGAGGTAGTTAGTAGTAGGAGTCACTAGAGGTAGTTAGTAGTAGGGGTCACTAGAGGTAGTTAGTAGGAGTCACTAGAGGTAGTTAGTAGTAGGAGTCACTAGAGGTAGTTAGTAGTAGGAGTCACTAGAGGTAGTTAGTAGTAGGGGTCACTAGAGGTAGTTAGTAGTAGGAGTCACTAGAGGTAGTTAGTAGTAGGAGTCACTAGAGGTAGTTAGTAGTAGGGGTCACTAGAGGTAGTTAGTAGTAGGAGTCACTAGAGGTAGTTAGTAGTAGGGGTCACTAGAGGTAGTTAGTAGTAGGGGTCACTAGAGGTAGTTAGTAGTAGGAGTCACTAGAGGTAGTTAGTAGTAGGAGTCACTAGAGGTAGTTAGTAGTAGGAGTCACTAGAGGTAGTTAGTAGTAGGAGTCACTAGAGGTAGTTAGTAGTAGGAGTCACTAGAGGTAGTTAGTAGTAGGAGTCACTAGAGGTAGTTAGTAGTAGGAGTCACTAGAGGTAGTTAGTAGTAGGGGTCACTAGAGGTAGTTAGTAGTAGGAGTCACTAGAGGTAGTTAGTAGTAGGAGTCACTAGAGGTAGTTAGTAGTAGGAGTCACTAGAGGTAGTTAGTAGTCACTAGAGGTAGTTAGTAGTAGGAGTCACTAGAGGTAGTTAGTAGTAGGGGTCACTAGAGGTAGTTAGTAGTAGGAGTCACTAGAGGTAGTTAGTAGTAGGGGTCACTAGAGGTAGTTAGTTAGTAGGAGTCACTAGAGGTAGTTAGTAGTAGGGGTCACTAGAGGTAGTTAGTAGTAGGAGTCACTAGAGGTAGTTAGTAGTAGGGGTCACTAGAGGTAGTTAGTAGTAGGAGTCACTAGAGGTAGTTAGTAGTAGGGGTCACTAGAGGTAGTTAGTAGTAGGAGTCACTAGAGGTAGTTAGTAGTAGGAGTCACTAGAGGTAGTTAGTAGTAGGAGTCACTAGAGGTAGTTAGTAGTAGGAGTCACTAGAGGTAGTTAGTAGTGGGAGTCACTAGAGGTAGTTAGTAGTAGGAGTCACTAGAGGTAGTTAGTAGTTGGGGTCACTAGAGGTAGTTAGTAGTTGGAGTCACTAGAGGTAGTTAGTAGTAGGAGTCACTAGAGGTAGTTAGTAGTAGGAGTCACTAGAGGTAGTTAGTAGTAGGAGTCACTAGAGGTAGTTAGTAGTAGGAGTCACTAGAGGTAGTTAGTAGTAGGAGTCACTAGAGGTAGTTAGTAGTAGGAGTCACTAGAGGTAGTTAGTAGTAGGGGTCACTAGAGGTAGTTAGTAGTAGGGGTCACTAGAGGTAGTTAGTAGTAGGGGTCACTAGAGGTAGTTAGTAGTAGGAGTCACTAGAGGTAGTTAGTAGTAGGAGTCACTAGAGGTAGTTAGTAGTAGGGGTCACTAGAGGTAGTTAGTAGTAGGAGTCACTAGAGGTAGTTAGTAGTAGGAGTCACTAGAGGTAGTTAGTAGTAGGAGTCACTAGAGGTAGTTAGTAGTAGGAGTCACTAGAGGTAGTTAGTAGTAGGAGTCACTAGAGGTTATGTTAGTAGTAGGAGTCACTAGAGGTAGTTAGTAGTAGGAGTCACTAGAGGTAGTTAGTAGTAGGAGTCACTAGAGGTAGTTAGTAGTAGGGGTCACTAGAGGTAGTTAGTAGGAGTCACTAGAGGTAGTTAGTAGTAGGAGTCACTAGAGGTAGTTAGTAGTAGGGGTCACTAGAGGTAGTTAGTAGTAGGGGTCACTAGAGGTAGTTAGTAGTAGGAGTCACTAGAGGTAGTTAGTAGTAGGATTCACTAGAGGTAGTTAGTAGTAGGAGTCACTAGAGGTAGTTAGTAGTAGGGGTCACTAGAGGTAGTTAGTAGTAGGGGTCACTAGAGGTAGTTAGTAGTAGGAGTCACTAGAGGTAGTTAGTAGTAGGGGTCACTAGAGGTAGTTAGTAGTAGGGGTCACTAGAGGTAGTTAGTAGTAGGAGTCACTAGAGGTAGTTAGTAGTAGGAGTCACTAGAGGTAGTTAGTAGTAGGAGTCACTAGAGGTAGTTAGTAGTAGGGGTCACTAGAGGTAGTTAGTAGGAGTCACTAGAGGTAGTTAGTAGTAGGGGTCACTAGAGGTAGTTAGTAGTAGGGGTCACTAGAGGTAGTTAGTAGTAGGAGTCACTAGAGGTAGTTAGTAGTAGGAGTCACTAGAGGTAGTTAGTAGTAGGAGTCACTAGAGGTAGTTAGTAGTAGGGGTCACTAGAGGTAGTTAGTAGTAGGGGTCACTAGAGGTAGTTAGTAGTAGGAGTCACTAGAGGTAGTTAGTAGTAGGAGTCACTAGAGGTAGTTAGTAGTAGGAGTCACTAGAGGTAGTTAGTAGTAGGGGTCACTAGAGGTAGTTAGTAGTAGGAGTCACTAGAGGTAGTTAGTAGTAGGAGTCACTAGAGGTAGTTAGTAGTAGGAGTCACTAGAGGTAGTTAGTAGTAGGGGTCACTAGAGGTAGTTAGTAGTAGGGGTCACTAGAGGTAGTTAGTAGTAGGAGTCACTAGAGGTAGTTAGTAGTAGGGGTCACTAGAGGTAGTTAGTAGTAGGAGTCACTAGAGGTAGTTAGTAGTAGGAGTCACTAGAGGTAGTTAGTAGTAGGGGTCACTAGAGGTAGTTAGTAGTAGGGGTCACTAGAGGTAGTTAGTAGTAGGGGTCACTAGAGGTAGTTAGTAGTAGGAGTCACTAGAGGTAGTTAGTAGTAGGGGTCACTAGAGGTAGTTAGTAGTAGGAGTCACTAGAGGTAGTTAGTAGTAGGGGTCACTAGAGGTAGTTAGTAGTAGGGGTCACTAGAGGTAGTTAGTAGTAGGAGTCACTAGAGGTAGTTAGTAGTAGGGGTCACTAGAGGTAGTTAGTAGTAGGGGTCACTAGAGGTAGTTAGTAGTAGGAGTCACTAGAGGTAGTTAGTAGTAGGAGTCACTAGAGGTAGTTAGTAGTAGGGGTCACTAGAGGTAGTTAGTAGTAGGAGTCACTCGAGGTAGTTAGTAGTAGGAGTCACTAGAGGTAGTTAGTAGTAGGGGTCACTAGAGGTAGTTAGTAGTAGGAGTCACTAGAGGTAGTTAGTAGTAGGAGTCACTAGAGGTAGTTAGTAGTAGGGGTCACTAGAGGTAGTTAGTAGTAGGAGTCACTAGAGGTAGTTAGTAGTAGGAGTCACTAGAGGTAGTTAGTAGTAGGAGTCACTAGAGGTAGTTAGTAGTAGGAGTCACTAGAGGTAGTTAGTAGTAGGGGTCACTAGAGGTAGTTAGTAGTAGGAGTCACTAGAGGTAGTTAGTAGTAGGAGTCACTAGAGGTAGTTAGTAGTAGGAGTCACTAGAGGTAGTTAGTAGTAGGGGTCACTAGAGGTAGTTAGTAGTAGGGGTCACTAGAGGTAGTTAGTAGTAGGAGTCACTAGAGGTAGTTAGTAGTAGGAGTCACTAGAGGTAGTTAGTAGTAGGAGTCACTAGAGGTAGTTAGTAGTAGGGGTCACTAGAGGTAGTTAGTAGTAGGAGTCACTAGAGGTAGTTAGTAGTAGGAGTCACTAGAGGTAGTTAGTAGTAGGGGTCACTAGAGGTAGTTAGTAGTAGGGGTCACTAGAGGTAGTTAGTAGTAGGAGTCACTAGAGGTAGTTAGTAGTAGGGGTCACTAGAGGTAGTTAGTAGTAGGAGTCACTAGAGGTAGTTAGTAGTAGGAGTCACTAGAGGTAGTTAGTAGTAGGGGTCACTAGAGGTAGTTAGTAGTAGGAGTCACTAGAGGTAGTTAGTAGTAGGAGTCACTAGAGGTAGTTAGTAGTAGGAGTCACTAGAGGTAGTTAGTAGTAGGAGTCACTAGAGGTAGTTAGTAGTAGGGGTCACTAGAGGTAGTTAGTAGTAGGAGTCACTAGAGGTAGTTAGTAGTAGGAGTCACTAGAGGTAGTTAGTAGTAGGAGTCACTAGAGGTAGTTAGTAGTAGGGGTCACTAGAGGTAGTTAGTAGTAGGGGTCACTAGAGGTAGTTAGTAGTAGGAGTCACTAGAGGTAGTTAGTAGTAGGAGTCACTAGAGGTAGTTAGTAGTAGGAGTCACTAGAGGTAGTTAGTAGTAGGGGTCACTAGAGGTAGTTAGTAGTAGGAGTCACTAGAGGTAGTTAGTAGTAGGAGTCACTAGAGGTAGTTAGTAGTAGGGGTCACTAGAGGTAGTTAGTAGTAGGGGTCACTAGAGGTAGTTAGTAGTAGGAGTCACTAGAGGTAGTTAGTAGTAGGGGTCACTAGAGGTAGTTAGTAGTAGGAGTCACTAGAGGTAGTTAGTAGTAGGGGTCACTAGAGGTAGTTAGTAGTAGGGGTCACTAGAGGTAGTTAGTAGTAGGAGTCACTAGAGGTAGTTAGTAGTAGGGGTCACTAGAGGTAGTTAGTAGTAGGGGTCACTAGAGGTAGTTAGTAGTAGGAGTCACTAGAGGTAGTTAGTAGTAGGAGTCACTAGAGGTAGTTAGTAGTAGGGGTCACTAGAGGTAGTTAGTAGTAGGAGTCACTCGAGGTAGTTAGTAGTAGGAGTCACTAGAGGTAGTTAGTAGTAGGGGTCACTAGAGGTAGTTAGTAGTAGGAGTCACTAGAGGTAGTTAGTAGTAGGAGTCACTAGAGGTAGTTAGTAGTAGGGGTCACTAGAGGTAGTTAGTAGTAGGAGTCACTAGAGGTAGTTAGTAGTAGGAGTCACTAGAGGTAGTTAGTAGTAGGAGTCACTAGAGGTAGTTAGTAGTAGGAGTCACTAGAGGTAGTTAGTAGTAGGGGTCACTAGAGGTAGTTAGTAGTAGGAGTCACTAGAGGTAGTTAGTAGTAGGAGTCACTAGAGGTAGTTAGTAGTAGGAGTCACTAGAGGTAGTTAGTAGTAGGGGTCACTAGAGGTAGTTAGTAGTAGGGGTCACTAGAGGTAGTTAGTAGTAGGAGTCACTAGAGGTAGTTAGTAGTAGGAGTCACTAGAGGTAGTTAGTAGTAGGAGTCACTAGAGGTAGTTAGTAGTAGGGGTCACTAGAGGTAGTTAGTAGTAGGAGTCACTAGAGGTAGTTAGTAGTAGGAGTCACTAGAGGTAGTTAGTAGTAGGGGTCACTAGAGGTAGTTAGTAGTAGGGGTCACTAGAGGTAGTTAGTAGTAGGAGTCACTAGAGGTAGTTAGTAGTAGGGGTCACTAGAGGTAGTTAGTAGTAGGGGTCACTAGAGGTAGTTAGTAGTAGGAGTCACTAGAGGTAGTTAGTAGTAGGGGTCACTAGAGGTAGTTAGTAGTAGGGGTCACTAGAGGTAGTTAGTAGTAGGAGTCACTAGAGGTAGTTAGTAGTAGGGGTCACTAGAGGTAGTTAGTAGTAGGAGTCACTAGAGGTAGTTAGTAGTAGGGGTCACTAGAGGTAGTTAGTAGTAGGGGTCACTAGAGGTAGTTAGTAGTAGGAGTCACTAGAGGTAGTTAGTAGTAGGGGTCACTAGAGGTAGTTAGTAGTAGGGGTCACTAGAGGTAGTTAGTAGTAGGAGTCACTAGAGGTAGTTAGTAGTAGGAGTCACTAGAGGTAGTTAGTAGTAGGGGTCACTAGAGGTAGTTAGTAGTAGGAGTCACTCGAGGTAGTTAGTAGTAGGAGTCACTAGAGGTAGTTAGTAGTAGGGGTCACTAGAGGTAGTTAGTAGTAGGAGTCACTAGAGGTAGTTAGTAGTAGGAGTCACTAGAGGTAGTTAGTAGTAGGGGTCACTAGAGGTAGTTAGTAGTAGGAGTCACTAGAGGTAGTTAGTAGTAGGAGTCACTAGAGGTAGTTAGTAGTAGGAGTCACTAGAGGTAGTTAGTAGTAGGAGTCACTAGAGGTAGTTAGTAGTAGGGGTCACTAGAGGTAGTTAGTAGTAGGAGTCACTAGAGGTAGTTAGTAGTAGGAGTCACTAGAGGTAGTTAGTAGTAGGAGTCACTAGAGGTAGTTAGTAGTAGGGGTCACTAGAGGTAGTTAGTAGTAGGAGTCACTAGAGGTAGTTAGTAGTAGGAGTCACTAGAGGTAGTTAGTAGTAGGGGTCACTAGAGGTAGTTAGTAGTAGGGGTCACTAGAGGTAGTTAGTAGTAGGAGTCACTAGAGGTAGTTAGTAGTAGGGGTCACTAGAGGTAGTTAGTAGTAGGAGTCACTAGAGGTAGTTAGTAGTAGGGGTCACTAGAGGTAGTTAGTAGTAGGAGTCACTAGAGGTAGTTAGTAGTAGGGGTCACTAGAGGTAGTTAGTAGTAGGAGTCACTAGAGGTAGTTAGTAGTAGGGGTCACTAGAGGTAGTTAGTAGTAGGAGTCACTAGAGGTAGTTAGTAGTAGGAGTCACTAGAGGTAGTTAGTAGTAGGAGTCACTAGAGGTAGTTAGTAGTAGGGGTCACTAGAGGTAGTTAGTAGTAGGAGTCACTAGAGGTAGTTAGTAGTAGGAGTCACTAGAGGTAGTTAGTAGTAGGGGTCACTAGAGGTAGTTAGTAGTAGGAGTCACTCGAGGTAGTTAGTAGTAGGGGTCACTAGAGGTAGTTAGTAGTAGGAGTCACTAGAGGTAGTTAGTAGTAGGAGTCACTAGAGGTAATCAGGGGGTTGTGGGGGTGTCAGTGAGAAGACAAGACAATAGAAGGGCTTCATTGGCTGCTTAAAGTTTTACAGTTTGACAATGATGTGGGCAGTATCCTCAGTGGAAGTCTGTTTCTTTGCTATTACTGTGTCTATTCTCCTCTCTCCTCTCGCACCTCCCTCCATCTTTATCCCTGTCTCATTTCCTCCTCTGTTCCTCCACCGTCTGTCATCCTGTCTCTTCACACCTCCCTCCCTCCCTCCCTCTGTCTCTCCATCCCTCCCTCCCTCTGTCTCTCCATCCCTCCCTCCCTCTCTCTGTCTCTCCATCCCTCTCTCTCTGTCTCTCCATCCCTCCCTCCCTCTCTCTGTCTCTCCATCCCTCCCTCCCTCTCTCTGTCTCTCCATCCCTCCCTCCCTCTCTCTGTCTCTCCATCCCTCCCTCCCTCTCTCTGTCTCTCCATCCCTCCCTCCCTCTCTCTGTCTCTCCATCCCTCCCTCCTCTGCTCTCCTTTTCTATTTCTGGTTGATGGCCTTCCACATCTCACCGGAGAACACATCCTACATTAAACAGACTATTTCCTTTAGACTGTGTTGTACATCCCAGCCTAGAACCCTACATCCCAGCCTAGAACATTACATCCCAGCCTAGAACCCTACATTCCAGCCTAGAACATTACATCCCAGCCTGAACCCTACATCCCAGCCTAGAACCCCACATCCCAGCCTAGAACCCTACATCCCAGCCTAGAACCCTACATCCCAGCCTAGAACATTACATCCCAGCCTAGAACCCTACATCCCAGCCTAGAACCCTACATCCCAGCCTAGAACCCTACATCCAAGCCTAGAACCCTACATCCCAGCCTAGACCCCCAACTACACACACACACACACACACACATTTCTTTTACTATAGTGGTGGGGACCAAACAATTGATTCCCATTCAAAATCCTATTTTCCCTAACTCTATAGCTAACCCTAACCCTTAATCTAACCTTAACCCCTAACCCGACCCTGAATCTTACCCTAACTTCTAACCCTAACCTTTAACCCTAACTTCTAACCCTAACCTTTAACCCTAACTTCTAACCCTAACCCTAATTGTAACCCTAAACCTAACCCCTAAGCCTAAAATAGCCTTTTTCCCTGTGTTCTGCAGCACGTTCGATGTGGTTGAGGGGCATGCTCCCTCTGCTGTCTCCTGAAGTCCATGATCAGCTCCTTTGCTTTGTTGACGTTGAGAGAGAGATGTTATTTTCCTGGAACCACTCTGCCAGGGCTCTCACCTTCTTCCTGTAGGCTGTCACATAATTGTTGGTAATCAGGCCTACCTCTGTTGTGTTGTCTGCAAACTTGATGATTGAGTACAGGAGGGGGCGGAGCACGAAACCACAAAGGTGTATTTGCCTACCTTCACCACCTGGGGTCGGCCCGTCAGGAAGTCCAAGACCCAGTTGCACAGGGCAGGGTTCAGACCCAGGGCCCCGAGCTTAGTGATGAGCTTGGATGGTACTATGTTGTTGAAAGGTGAACTATAGTCAATGAACAGCATTCTTACATAGGTATTCCTCTTGTCCAGGTGGTATAGGGCTGTTGGGGTGGTATGCAAATTGCAGTGGGTGTCGGGTAAGGTGGAGGCGACACCTCCTTTGCATATAGTTATATAGTTGATCAGGCTTTTGATTGTGTCCTGTAAAATGTTGTTCCACTCCTCTTCAATGGCTGTGTGAAGTTGCTGGATATTGGTGGGACCTGGAACACGCTGTCGTACACGTCGATCCAGAGCATCCCAAACATGCTCAATGGGTGACATGTCTGGTGAGTATGCAGGCCATGGAAGAACTGGTACATTTTCAGCTTCCAGGAATTGTGTACAGATCCTTGCAACATGGGGCCGTGCATTATCATGCTGAAACATGAGGTGGCAGTCACTGCCCTGGTGGACGTTCCTGCAGTCACTGCCCTGGTGGACGTTCCTGCAGTCACTGCCCTGGTGGACGTTCCTGCAGTCAGCATGCCAATTGTGTGTCCCCTCAAAACTCTATGGCATTGAATTGTGTTCAAAACTGCACATTTTATATTGGCCTTTTATTGTCCCCAGCACATGGTCAGCACATGGTCAGCACATGGTCAGCACATGGTCCGCCCATGTAAATATCCTGCTGTTTAATCAGATTCTTGATATGCCACGCCTGTCAGGTGGATGGATTATCTTGGCAAAGGAGGAATGCTCACTAACAGGGATGTAAACAAATGTGTACACAAAATTTGAGAGAAAAAAAGCTTTTTGTGTTTATGGAACATTCCTGGGATTTTTTTTTTTCAGCTCATGAAACATTGAACCAACTCTTTACATGTTGCGTTTATATTGTTGTTTTGAATAGAGCCGGTAAGGCAACGGTCAAAGGAAGTGCACTATATAGGGAATAGGGTGTCAAAAGAAGTGCACTATATAGGGAATAGGGTGTCAAAGTGCACTATATAGGGAATAGGGTGCCATTTGTGACAAAGACTCTATGCTGTCTGGATGACCTTTGTGTGGTTCCTGTTGTAGTGTGACACAGAAAGACAAGCAGTTCTGTTCTGTTCTAGTGGACGAGGCTACACTCTCCCTTGGAGGATATACCCTTACCCCCTTACTACCTACTACCCTTACCCCCTTCCTACAATCTCCCTTGGAGGAGATATTATAGCACACACAAGCTATTTCAGATGTAAACTGTACCCTTCCTTTAGTTACAGCAGTCAACCTACTGGTAGTACTACCTACTACCGTGTCCTCGTGAATATATATATAGAGAGAGAGAGAGCAAGGCCATCTTGTAAATAGATCGAGAGAGAGAGACCCTTTGAATTGAACAGAGAAAGAGGAAGGCCCCTGCATGTAGGCTAGACAAGTGTGTGGCTGACAGGTCTTAAAGAGTGTGTTGGACAGTGTGGTGGCATAGAGTGTTTTGTAGGCGTTGACAGGTGGAAGGCGCAGTGTAAAGTATGACAGCTGATTCATCGCCTTCCATCTCCCTGTGATGTATGTGCAGTGTGGGGAGCAGGTCCGAGCTGGCGCTGGGTGGTTCTCAGCCGCCAATTACAGTCACGACTACAGAACAGCCGTCTAAGGAGCTGCCTGGCTGAGTTAACAGCAGGGATGATGTCTGCTCTGTAGTGGAGAGGGGGGAGGGGAGGGGGGAACAGGAAAGGAAAGGAGAGGGGAGGGGGGAGAAGGGGAGAGACGGGAGAGGAGAAGGGGAGAGATGGAAGAGGAGAGACGGGAGAGGAGAAGGGGAGAGACGGGAGAGGAGAGAAGGGGAGAGACAAGGACAGGAGAGGAGAAGGGGAGAGAAGGGAGAGGAGAAGGGGAGAGACGGGAGAGGAGAAGGGGAAAGATGGGAGGGGAGAGGAGAGACGGGAGAGGAGAAGGGGAGAGACGGGAGAGGAGAAGGGGAGAGACGGGAGAGGAGAAGGGGAGAGACGGGAAAGGAGAAGGGGAACGATGGGAGGGGAGAGACGGGAGAGGAGAGACGGGAGAGGAGAAGGGGAAAGATGGGAGGGGAGAAGGGGAAAGATGGGAGAGGAGAGGAGAAGAGAAGTTGAGAGACGGGATAGGAGAGGAGAGGAGAAGGGGAGTATAATACAATTAAATTAATTCTGTCACATGCTTGGTAAACAACCAGTGTAGACTAACAGTGAAAGTCTTACTGGCTGGTCGAAATAGTGACAAGGAATAAATACACAGTGAATAACAATAACGAGTAAAAGTAACATGGCTATATACAGGGAGAACCAGGTAATAACATGGCTATATACAGGGAGTACCAGGTAATAACATGGCTATATACAGGGAGTACCAGGTAATAACATGGCTATATACAGGGAGTACCAGGTAATAACATGGCTATATACAGGGAGTACCAGGTAATAACATGGCTATATACAGGGAGTACCAGGTAATAACATGGCTATATACAGGGAGTACCAGGTAATAACATGGTTATATACAGGGAGTACCAGGTGATAACATGGCTATATACAGGGAGTACCAGGTAATAACATGGCTATATACAGGGAGTACCAGGTAATAACATGGCTATATACAGGGAGTACCAGGTAATAACATGGCTATATACAGGGAGTACCAGGTGATAACATGGCTATATACAGGGAGTACCAGGTAATAACATGGCTATATACAGGGAGCACCGGGTAATAACATGGCTATATACAGGGAGCACCGGGTAATAACATGGCTATATACAGGGAGTACCAGGTAATAACATGGTTATATACAGGGAGTACCAGGTGATAACATGGCTATATACAGGGAGTACCAGGTAATAACATGGTTATATACAGGGAGTACCAGGTAATAACATGGCTATATACAGGGAGTACCAGGTAATAACATGACTATACACAGGGAGTACCTGGTAATAACATGGCTATATACAGGGACTACCAGGTAATACCATGGCTATATACAGGGAGTACCAGGTAATAACATGGTTATATACAGGGAGTACCAGGTAATAACGTGGCTATATACAGGGAGTACCAGGTAATTACATGGCTATATACAGGGAGCACCAGGTAATAACATGGTTATATACAGGGAGTACCAGGTAATAACATGGCTATATACAGGGAGTACCATGTAATAACATGGTTATATACAGGGAGTACCAGGTAATAACATGGCTATATACAGGGACTACCAGGTAATACCATGGCTATATACAGGGAGTACCATGTAATAACATGGTTATATACAGGGAGTACCAGGTAATAACATGGCTATATACAGGGACTACCAGGTAATACCATGGCTATATACAGGGAGTACCAGGTAATAACATGGCTATATACAGGGAGTACCAGGTAATAACATGGCCTATATACAGGGAGTAACAGGTAATACCATGGCTATATACAGGGAGTACCAGTAGCGAGTCGATTGACAGGGGTACAATGTGGTAACATGTCTCTAAATACAGGGAGTACCAGTACTGTGCAGGGGTACGAGGTTATTGAGGTAGCTATGTAAATATAGGTAGGGGTAAAGTGATTAGGCAACAGGATAGACAATAGACAGTGGCAGGAGCGTATGTGGTGAGTGTAAATGCGTGTATGTGTGTGTGACGTCAGTATTCATATGTGCGCGTGTTATGTGTGTGTGTGTGGGCGTATGTAGTGTGTGTGTGTGTGTGTGTGTGTGTGGGCGTATGTAGTGTGTGTACGTGTGTGTGTGGGCATATGTAGTGTGTGTACGTGTGTGTGTGTGGGCGTATGTAGTGTGTGTACGTGTGTGTGTGTGAGCGTATGTAGTGTGTGTGGGCGTATGTAGTGTGTGTACGTGTGTGTGTGTGGGCGTATGTAGTGTGTGTGTGTGTGGGCGTATGTAGTGTGTGTACGTGTGTGTACGTGTGTGTACGTGTGGGCGTATGTAGTGTGTGTGTGTGTGTGGGCGTATGTAGTGTGTGTGTGTGTGTGTGTGTGTGTGTGTGTGTGTGTGTGTGTGTGTGTGTGTGTGTGTGTGTGTGTGTGTGTGTGTGTGTGTGTGTGTGTGTGTGCGTATGTAGTGTGTGGGCGTATGTAGTGTGTGTACATGTGTGTGTGTGTTGGAGTCGGGTTGGAACTGAAATTATTAGATGTATCGTTCCTTTTTAAACCTCTGAAATATATATATTTTTTACTTTTAGCTCAACATTAAATGACTTCACCAACAGATAGAGCAGCATGACTTCACCAACAGATAGAGCAGCATGACTTCACCAACAGATAGAGCAGCATGACTTCACCAACAGATAGAGCAGCATGACTTCACCAACAGATAGAGCAGCATGACTTCACCAACAGATAGAGCAGCATGACTTCACCAACAGATAGAGCAGCATGTCTTCACCAACAGATAGAGCAGCATGTCTTCACCAACAGATAGAGCAGCGTGACTTCACCAACAGATAGAGCAGCGTGACTTCACCAACAGATAGAGCAGCGTGACTTCACCAACAGATAGAGCAGTGTGACTTCACCAACAGATAGAGCAGCGTGACTTCTCCAACAGGTAGAGCAGCGTGACTTCACCAACAGATAGAGCAGCGTGACTTCACCAACAGGTAGAGCAGCGTGACTTCTCCAACAGGTAGAGCAGCGTGACTTCACCAACAGATAGAGCAGCGTGACTTCACCAACAGATAGAGCCGCGTGACTTCACCAACAGATAGAGCAGCGTGACTTCACCAACAGATAGAGCAGCATGACTTCACCAACAGGTAGAGCAGCATGACTTCACCAACAGGTAGAGCAGCATGCCTTCACCAACAGATAGAGCAGCGTGACTTCACCAACAGATAGAGCAGCGTGACTTCACCAACAGATAGAGCAGCGTGACTTCACCAACAGATAGAGCAGCGTGACTTCACCAACAGATAGAGCAGCGTGACTTCACCAACAGATAGAGCAGCGTGACTTCACCAACAGATAGAGCAGCGTGCCTTCACCAACAGATAGAGAGCAGAGTGACTTCACCAACAGATAGAGCAGCATGCCTTCACCAACAGATGAGCAGCGTGACTTCACCAACAGATAGAGCAGCGTGACTTCACCAACAGATAGAGCAGCGTGACTTCACCAACAGATAGAGCAGCGTGACTTCACCAACAGATAGAGCAGCGTGACTTCACCAACAGATAGAGCAGCGTGACTTCACCAACAGATAGAGCAGCGTGACTTCACCAACAGATAGAGCAGCGTGCCTTCACCAACATAGAGAGCAGAGTGACTTCACCAACAGATAGAGCAGCATGCCTTCACCAACAGATAGAGCAGCGTGACTTCACCAACAGATAGAGCAGCGTGACTTCACCAACAGATAGAGCAGCGTGACTTCACCAACAGATAGAGCAGCGTGACTTCACCAACAGATAGAGCAGCGTGACTTCACCAACAGATAGAGCAGCGTGACTTCACCAACAGATAGAGCAGCGTGACTTCACCAACAGATAGAGCAGCGTGACTTCTCCAACAGATAGAGCAGCGTGACTTCACCAACAGATAGAGCAGCATGACTTCACCAACAGATAGAGCAGCTTTCTATGAAGCGGGAAAGCTATGTACATGCATTGGACAGACAAGTGATGTGTTTGGTGCGACAGGCCACTGATATTTTGCCGGGGCGAGGAGAGCACTGGGCATCTTGTTGTTATGACATGCATTATCTGAATTAGGTCCACAGAATTATACCCGGGAGCAGCGGCTCCTATGAAGGAACTTTGAATGTCTTTGAACTTCAGAGAGTTGGCTTAACTAACTTCGGACCAGAGCTAGCCCTTGATAATGACTTCTCTAGTTCCAACCCTTGGTTGGGATTTCAGTGTGAGTATGTATGAGTGTGTGTGTAGAGTCCAGTGTTTGTGCGAGTCCACACAATAAGTATAAGAAAGGGTCAATTCAGGGTATCCAGAAGAGGAGAGGGGAGAGTAGAGGGGTATTCTCCAAATTCAGTAATTCAGGACTGTAGACGGTTGGTCAAAAAAGGTGGGTAAATTCTGGTTGCCGGTCGCGGTGAAAATCATTTTAATGCATTCTTCTGCAAAAGGTGGGTCAACTGGTGGGCAACAAAAGGTGGGTAAACTGGTGGGCAACAAAAGGTGGGTAAACTGGTGGGCAACAAAAGGTGGGTAAACTGGTGGGCAACAAAAGGTGGGTAAACTGGTGGGCAACAAAAGGTGGGTCAACTGGTGGGCAACAAAAGGTGGGTAAACTGGTGGGCAACAAAAGGTGGGTAAACTGGTGGGCAACAAAAGGTGGGTAAACTGACAGGGTTGGCCTATACTGTTGACAACATGATCAGTAGTTTAGTTTTGCCATTTTAGCGTTGACATGAAATCAAGATGAAAGGAGCTGAAACAAGCCACTTATGAATCCCCACATTGCAGTTTCTTGTCTCTGTTGCTTGCCACCTGGCCATCCAGAATCACGACAACTCACAGACTTCTGCCCCATTGAAGTGTGTGTATTGTTTTGGTTATGTTGACAGCTAACCCATCTATATGGGTCATTCTATGTTTCAGCTATACCATCTATATGGGTCATTCTATGTTTCAGCTAACCCATCTATATGGGTCATTCTATGTTTCAGTTATCCCATCTATATGGGTCATTCTATGTTTCAGTTATCCCATCTATATGGGTCATTCTATGTTTCAGCTAACCCATCTATATGGGTCATTCTATGTTTCAGCTATACTATCTATATGGGTCATTCTATGTTTCAGCTATACTATCTATATGGGTCATTCTATGTTTCAGTTATCCCATCTATATGGGTCATTCTATGTTTCAGTTATCCCATCTATATGGGTCATTCTATGTTTCAGCTAACCCATCTATATGGGTCATTCTATGTTTCAGCTATACTATCTATATGGGTCATTCTGTGTTTCAGCTATACTATCTATATGGGTCATTCTATGTTTCAGTTATCCCATCTCTATGGGTCATTCTATGTTTCAGTTATCCCATCTATATGGGTCATTCTATGTTTCAGCTATCCCATCTATATAGGTCATTCTATGTTTCAGCTATTCCATCTATATGGGCCATTCTATGTTTCAGCTAACCCATCTATATGGGTCAATCTATGTTTCAGCTATCCCATCTATATTGGCCATTCTATGTTTCAGCTATCCCATCTATATGGGTCAATCTATGTTTCAGCTATCCCATCTATATTGGCCATTCTATGTTTCAGTTATCCCATCTATATGGGTAATTCTATGTTTCAGCTATCCCATCTATATGGGTCATTCTATGTTTCAGCTATCCCATCTATATGGGCCATTCTATGTTTCAGCTATCCCATCTATATGGGTCATTCTATGTTTCAGCTATCCCATCTATATGGGCCATTCTATGTTTCAGCTATCCCATCTATATGGGTCATTCTATGTTTCAGCTATCCCATCTATATGGGTCATTCTATGTTTCAGCTATACTATCTATATGGGTCATTCTATGTTTCTGCTCTCCCATCTATATGGGTCATTCTATGTTTCAGCTATCCCATCTATATGGGTCATGCTGTGTTTCAGCTATCCCATCTATATGGGTCATTCTATGTTTCAGCTATCCCATCTATATGGGTCATTCTGTGTTTCAGCTAACCCATCTATATGGGTCATGCTGTGTTTCAGCTATACTATCTATATGGGTCATTCTATGTTTCAGCTATCCCATCTATATGGGTCATTCTGTGTTTCAGCTATCCCATCTATATGGGTCATTCTATGTTTCAGCTATCCCATCTATATGGGTCATTCTATGTTTCAGCTATCCCATCTATATGGGTCATTCTATGTTTCAGCTAACCCATCTATATGGGTCATGCTGTGTTTCAGCTATCCCATCTATATGGGTCATTCTATGTTTCAGCTATCCCATCTATATGGGTCATTCTATGTTTCAGCTAACCCATCTATATGGGTCATGCTGTGTTTCAGCTATCCCATCTATATGGGTCATTCTATGTTTCAGCTATCCCCTCTATATGGGTCATTCTATGTTTCAGCTATCCCATCTATATGGGCCATTCTATGTTTCAGCTATCCCATCTATATGGGTCAATCTATGTTTCAGCTATCCCATCTATATTGGCCATTCTATGTTTCAGCTATCCCATCTATATGGGTCAATCTATGTTTCAGCTATCCCATCTATATTGGCCATTCTATGTTTCAGTTATCCCATCTATATGGGCAATTCTATGTTTCAGCTATCCCATCTATATGGGTCATTCTATGTTTCAGCTATCCCATCTATATGGGCCATTCTATGTTTCAGCTATCCCATCTATATGGGTCATTCTATGTTTCAGCTATCCCATCTATATGGGCCATTCTATGTTTCAGCTATCCCATCTATATGGGTCATTCTATGTTTCAGCTATCCCATCTATATGGGTCATTCTATGTTTCAGCTATACTATCTATATGGGTCATTCTATGTTTCTGCTCTCCCATCTATATGGGTCATTCTATGTTTCAGCTATCCCATCTATATGGGTCATGCTGTGTTTCAGCTATCCCATCTATATGGGTCATTCTATGTTTCAGCTATCCCATCTATATGGGTCATTCTGTGTTTCAGCTAACCCATCTATATGGGTCATGCTGTGTTTCAGCTATACTATCTATATGGGTCATTCTATGTTTCAGCTATCCCATCTATATGGGTCATTCTGTGTTTCAGCTATCCCATCTATATGGGTCATTCTATGTTTCAGCTATCCCATCTATATGGGTCATTCTATGTTTCAGCTATCCCATCTATATGGGTCATTCTATGTTTCAGCTAACCCATCTATATGGGTCATGCTGTGTTTCAGCTATCCCATCTATATGGGTCATTCTATGTTTCAGCTATCCCATCTATATGGGTCATTCTATGTTTCAGCTAACCCATCTACAGTGGGGAGAACAAGTATTTGATACACTGCCGATTTTGCAGGTTTTCCTACTTACAAAGCATGTAGAGGTCTGTAATTATTATCATAGGTACACTTCAACTATGAGAGACGGAATCTAAAACAAAAATCCAGAAAATCACATTGTATGATTTTTAAGTAATTAATTAGCATTTTATTGCATGACATAAGTATTTGATACATCAGAAAAGCAGAACTTAATATTTGGTACAGAAACCTTTGTTTGCAATTACAGAGATCATACGATTCCTGTAGTTCTTGACTAGGTTTGCACACACTGCAGCAGGGATTTTGGCCCACTCCTCCCTACAGATCTTCTCCAGATCCTTCAGGTTTCGGGGCTGTCGCTGGGCAATACGGACTTTCAGCTCCCTCCAAAGATTTTCTATTGGGTTCAGGTCTGGAGACTGGCTAGGCCACTCCAGGACCTTGAGATGCTTCTTACGGAGCCACTCCTTAGTTGCCATGGCTGTGTGCTTCGTGTCGTTGTCATGCTGGAAGACCCAGCCACAACCCATCTTCAATGCTCTTACTGAGGGAAGGAGGTTGTTGGCCAAGATCTCGCGATACATGGCCCCATCCATCCTCCCCTCAATACGGTGCAGTCGTCCTGTCCCCTTTGCAGAAAAGCATCCCCAAAGAATGATGTTTCCACCTCCATGCTTCACGGTTGGGATGGTGTTCTTGGGGTTGTACTCATACTTCTTCTTCCTCCAAACACGGCGAGTGGAGTTAGACCAAAAAGCTCTATTTTTGTCTCATCAGACCACATGACCTTCTCCCATTCCTCCTCTGGATCATCCAGATGGTCATTGGCAAACTTCAGACGGGCCTGGACATGCACTGGCTTGAGCAGGGGGACCTTGCGTGCGCTGCAGGATTTTAATCCATGACGGCGTAGTGTGTTACTAATGGTTTTCTTTGAAACTGTGGTCCCAGCTCTCTTCAGGTCATTGACCAGGTCCTGCCGTGTAGTTCTGGGCTGATCCCTCACCTTCCTCATGATCATTGATGCCCCACGAGGTGAAATCTTGCATGGAGCCCCAGACCGAGGGTGATTGACCGTCATCTTGAACTTCTTCCATTTTCTAATAATTGCGCCAACAGTTGTTTCCTTCTCACCAAGCTGCTTGCCTATTGTCCTGTAGCCAATCCCAGCCTTGTGCAGGTCTACAATTTTATCCCTGATGTCCTTACACAGCTCTCTGGTCTTGGCCATTGTGGAGAGGTTGGAATCTGTTTGATTGTGTGTGGACAGGTGTCTTTTATACAGGTAACAAGTTCAAACAGGTGCAGTTAATACAGGTAATGAGTGGAGAACAGGAGGGCTTCTTAAAGAAAAACTAACAGGTCTGTGAGAGCCGGAATTCTTACTGGTTGGTAGGTGATCAAATACTTATGTCATGCAATAAAATGCAAATTAATTATTTAAAAATCATACAATATGATTTTCTGGATTTTTGTTTTAGATTCCGTCTCTCACAGTTGAAGTGTACCTATGATAAAAATTACAGACCTCTACATGCTTTGTAAGTAGGAAAACCTGCAAAATCGGCAGTGTATCAAATACTTGTTCTCCCCACTGTATATGGGTCATGCTGTGTTTCAGCTATCCCATCTATATGGGTCATTCTATGTTTCAGCTATCCCCTCTATATGGGTCATTCTATGTTTCAGCTATCCCATCTATATGGGTCATTCTATGTTTCAGCTATCCCATCTATATGGGTCATTCTATGTTTCAGCTAACCCATCTATATGGGTCATGCTGTGTTTCAGCTATCCCATCTATATGGGTCATTCTATGTTTCAGCTATCCCATCTATATGGGTCATTCTATGTTTCAGCTAACCCATCTATATGGGTCATGCTGTGTTTCAGCTATCCCATCTATATGGGTCATTCTATGTTTCAGCTATCCCATCTATATGGGTCATTCTGTGTTTCAGCTATCCCATCTATATGGGTCATTCTATGTTTCAGCTATCCCATCTATATGGGTCATTCTATGTTTCAGCTAACCCATCTATATGGGTCATGCTGTGTTTCAGTTATCCCCTCTATATGGGTCATTCTATGTTTCAGCTATCCCATCTATATGGGTCATTCTATGTTTCAGCTATCCCATCTATATGGGTCATTTTATGTTTCAGCTATCCCATCTATATGGGTCATTCTATGTTTCAGCTATCCCATCTATATGGGTCATTCTATGTTTCAGCTATCCCATCTATATGGGTCATTCTATGTTTCAGCTATCCCATCTATATGGGTCATTCTATGTTTCAGCTATCCCCTCTATATGGGTCATTCTATGTTTCAGCTATCCCATCTATATGGGTCATTCTATGTTTCAGCTATACTATCTATATGGGTCATGCTGTGTTTCAGCTACCCCATCTATATGGGTCATTCTATGTTTCAGCTATCCCATCTATATGGGTCATTCTATGTTTCAGCTATCCCATCTATATGGGTCATGCTGTGTTTCAGCTATACTATCTATATGGGTCATTCTATGTTTCAGCTATCCCATCTATATGGGTCATTCTATGTTTCAGCTATCCCCTCTATATGGGTCATTCTATGTTTCAGCTATCCCATCTATATGGGTCATGCTGTGTTTCAGCTATCCCATCTATATGGGTCATTCTATGTTTCAGCTATCCCATCTATATGGGCCATTCTATGTTTCAGCTATCCCATCTATATGGGTCATTCTATGTTTCAGCTATCCCATCTATATGGGCCATTCTATGTTTCAGCTATCCCATCTATATGGGTCATTCTATGTTTCAGCTATCCCATCTATATGGGCCATTCTATATTTCAGCTATCCCATCTATATGGGTCATTCTATGTTTCAGCTATCCCCTCTATATGGGTCATTCTATGTTTCAGCTATCCCATCTATATGGGCCATTCTATGTTTCATCTATCCCATCTATATGGGTCATGCTGTGTTTCAGCTATCCCATCTATATGGGCCATTCTATGTTTCAGCTATCCCATCTATATGGGTCATTCTATGTTTCAGCTATCCCATCTATATGGGTCATTCTATGTTTCAGCTATACTATCTATATGGGTCATGCTGTGTTTCAGCTACCCCATCTATATGGGTCATTCTATGTTTCAGCTATCCCATCTATATGGGTCATTCTATGTTTCAGCTATCCCATCTATATGGGTCATACTGTGTTTCAGCTATACTATCTATATGGGTCATTCTATGTTTCAGCTATCCCATCTATATGGGTCATTCTATGTTTCAGCTATCCCCTCTATATGGGTCATTCTATGTTTCAGCTATCCCATCTATATGGGTCATGCTGTGTTTCAGCTATCCCATCTATATGGGCCATTCTATGTTTCAGCTATCCCATCTATATGGGTCATTCTATGTTTCAGCTATCCCATCTATATGGGTCATTCTATGTTTCAGCTATCCCATCTATATGGGTCATTCTATGTTTCAGCTATCCCATCTATATTGGCCATTCTACAGAAGTGGTGCAAATTTGGGATTGTGAAAAAATATTCACACTCATGCCAGGTAGACATACAGTATATACTGATCACACAGTTTGTGTTGCATATTTGAAATATTTGCTTAAATTCCTTACCACCCCAATAGATGTGTCACTACTGAAACAGTGACAAGTTACTACAAAGGGAGAACCATGCACAGTAGTGATCATTAAGCTTCTGTTACATACACATTTTACAATTCTCTTTACCATATCAAATTACCAAATTATAAAAAACCTTTTTTCAAAACCTTTTTTCAAAACTTTTAAATTGTATTTAGAGAAATCTCATCTCTATAGTTCTCTGTAAAATGTTCAACGTTGATTGTATGAATCTGATACTAGTTGATTGAATTAATTATGCGTTTAATTAATTATTCTTTTAGATGTTTAAATTATCACTTTACATATCTTTATTTTGCCAAAATAAGTTGTTTCTGTGTCGATCATACAGATAAATGGAGGACCATATGGATATATATTTAAAAACTATTATTTATCTCGGCACGTGAGTTAAGAACAAATTCTTATTTTATAATGACGGACAACCTCGGCCAATTGGGACTCCCGATCACGGCCGGTTGTGATACAGCCCGGGATCGAACCAGGGTCTGTAGTGACACCTCTAGCACTGAGATGCATTGCCTAAGATCGCTACGCCGCTCGGGAGCCTTAATTCATCTTAGTACAGACATTGCCATTGAGGGCTTCCACCATTTAAAAGTAGTTAACTGGGTGGGGATTTCTATTGGTTGGGTGTGATCAGCCAATGATCAGAGAGCATTGTCTTCTGCAAATTGGGTTGCCTATGGATTGTTAACCAAAGACTAAGGTAATATCCAGGAGCCGAGACCAAGATTTATACTTCGACATTGGTCCCAAGACCCAGATCCAGTCCCAGTCCCAGATCCAGTCCCAGACCCAGACCCAGATCCAGACCCAGAGAGTTGAGGCCATGACAAGTTGAAGACCAAAGTTATGAGGTCTTGATTGATCTCAAGACAGTTTATTACAGTACAGTACAGTAGAGTACATCCATGGGCCCTTTCTTAAATTGAAAGAAACTCAAGTAGAGGAAACTTGAGTACAGTACTGTGCAGTATAGTAGAGTACAGTACAGTTTATTACAGTACAGTTTATTACAGTAGAGTACAGTAGAGTACAGTACAGTTTATTACAGTACAGTTTATTACAGTAGAGTACAGTACAGTACAGTAGAATACAGTAGAGTAGAGTACAGTACAGTTTATTACAGTACAGTACAGTAGAGTACAGTACAGTATAGTAGAGTACAGTAGAGTAGAGTACAGTACAGTTTATTACAGTACAGTACAGTAGAGTACAGGACAGTAGAGTACAGTACAGTACAGTAGAGTACAGTACAGTACAGTAGAGTACAGTAGAGTAGAGTACAGTACAGTTTATTACAGTAGAGTACAGTAGAGTACAGTAGAGTACAGTACAGTACAGTAGAGTACAGTAGAGTACAGTAGAGTAGAGTACAGTACAGTTTATTACAGTACAGTACAGTACAGTAGAGTACAGTACAGTAGAGTACAGTACAGTACAGTACAGTACAGTAGAGTAGAGTAGAGTAGAGTACAGTAGAGTAGAGTACAGTACAGTTTATTACAGTACAGTTTATTACAGTACAGTACAGTAGAGTACAGTACAGTAGAGTACAGTACAGTAGAGTAGAGTACAGTACAGTACAGTACAGTACAGTACAGTAGAGTACAGTAGAGTAGAGTACAGTACAGTTTATTACAGTACAGTTTATTACAGTACAGTTTATTACAGTACAGTACAGTAGAGTACAGTACAGTACAGTAGAGTACAGTACAGTAGAGTACAGTACAGTACAGTACAGTTTATTACAGTACAGTTTATTACAGTAGAGTACAGTACAGTACAGTAGAATACAGTAGAGTAGAGTACAGTACAGTTTATTACAGTACAGTACAGTAGAGTACAGTACAGTATAGTAGAGTACAGTAGAGTAGAGTACAGTACAGTTTATTACAGTACAGTACAGTAGAGTACAGGACAGTAGAGTACAGTACAGTACAGTAGAGTACAGTACAGTACAGTAGAGTACAGTAGAGTAGAGTACAGTACAGTTTATTACAGTAGAGTACAGTAGAGTACAGTAGAGTACAGTACAGTACAGTAGAGTACAGTAGAGTACAGTAGAGTAGAGTACAGTACAGTTTATTACAGTACAGTACAGTACAGTAGAGTACAGTACAGTAGAGTACAGTACAGTACAGTACAGTACAGTACAGTAGAGTAGAGTAGAGTACAGTAGAGTAGAGTACAGTACAGTTTATTACAGTACAGTTTATTACAGTACAGTACAGTAGAGTACAGTACAGTAGAGTACAGTACAGTAGAGTAGAGTACAGTACAGTACAGTAGAGTACAGTAGAGTAGAGTACAGTACAGTTTATTACAGTACAGTTTATTACAGTACAGTACAGTAGAGTACAGTACAGTACAGTAGAGTACAGTACAGTACAGTAGAGTACAGTACAGTACAGTAGAGTACAGTACAGTACAGTACAGTTTTATTATAGTACAATAGAGTACAGTAGAGACGTGTTTTGTTTTGGCCCAATAGATTTTAATGTTTGGGCTCTTGGAGGGTTGGAGCCCCCTGCTGGCTATGCATCTCAATACTCTACACATTTTCCTGAAGTTGTCCACTACCCACATGGTGGTCCTCTGTAGCTCAGTTGGTAGAGCATTGTGAAAGCCACTTTAAAATTGAGTTAGCACAGGCAGCGCCATTGAGGCTGTCACAGACTCCATAATGGCACAAGATACAAAGATAAGAACTCTATATATCTCTATGGTGGCAATTCTTTCTGTTGTGACCTTTTCGGTTTGGACAATTTATACCTGTCAGCTTTCTCCTGATTTACCTTTTTGCTCTGTGGTGTAGGCCTACAGCCAGGAACAGCCAGGAACAAGTCAAGCTCCAACCTCTGCCATTAGAACAACACATTTATCAACTTCACTGTTATTTCGGTATTCAGGAAGTCACCTCTATTGTGGTATACAGGAAGTCACCTCTATTCCACTCCTTCCGTGGACTCCAACTGCTCTTAAATGCAAATCAAACTAAATGCATGCACTTCAACCGATCGTTGCCCGCACCCGCCCGCCCGCCCGTCTAGCATCACTACTCTGGACGGTTCTGACTTAGAATACGTGGACAACTACAAATACCTACAGTAGGTGTCTTGGTTAGACTGTAAACTATCCTTCCAGGCTCACATTAAGCATCTCCAATCCAAAATGAAATCTAGAATCGGCATCCTATTTCGCAACAAGCATTCTTCATTCATGCTGCCAAACATACCCTCGTAAAACTGACTATCCTACCGATCCTCGACTTCGGCGATGTCATTTACAAAATAGCCTCCAACACTCTACTCAGCAAATTGGATATAGCCTATCACAGTGCCATCCGTTTTGTCACCAAAGCCCCATATACTACCCACCACTGCGACCTGTATGCTCTCGTTGGCTGGCCCTCGCTTCATATTCATCGCCAAACCCACTGGCTCCAGGTCATCTATGAGTCTTTGCTAGGTAAAGCTCCAACTTATCTCAGCTCACTGGTCACCATAGCAGCACCCGTAGCACGCGCTCCAGCAGGTATATTTCACTGGTCATCCCCAAAGCCAACTCCTCCCTTGGCCACCTTTCCTTCCAGTTCTCTACTGCCAATGACTGGAATGAATTGCAAAAATCACTGAAGCTGGAATCTTATATCTCCCTCACTAACTTTAAGCATCAGCTGTCAGAGCAGCTACCGATCATTGCACCTGTACACAGCCCATCTGTAAATAACCCACCTAACTACCTCATCCCCATATTGTTCTTTTTTTTCTTCTCCTTTGCACCCCAGTATCTCTACTTACACATCATCATCTGCACATCTATCACTCCAGTGTTTAATTGCTAAATTGTAATTATTTCACCACATTGGCCTATTTATTGCCTTACCTCCTCCCTAATCTTTCTACATTTGCACACACTATATACATATCTTTCTATTGTGTTATTGACTGTACTTTTGTTTATGTGTAACTCTGTTGTTTGTGTCGCACTGCTTTGCTTTATCTTGGCCAGGTCACAGTTGTAAAATGAGAACTCGTTCTCAACTAGCCTACCTGGTTAAATAAAGGTGAAATAAAAAATAAATAAAACATTGTTTATTGTGGTATACAGGAATTCACCTCTATTGTTATTTTGGTATACTGTGGCATCTAGTGCTGAGAGATTAACCAACATTATTAAACAACATTATATGTTGTGGCAGAAGGCAGGGAGAGGTGAGGGGAGTGGATATTGAGGGGAGATGTCTTGCAGCCCGCTGGTTCCACCCCCGAGCCTTCTATGGACTTCCTGTCCCAACGAGGCCAGGGAGTGCTTGGGGATAAAAGAGGAAACGGCCTGCACAAAGGGGCAGAGAATGAAGAGTGGGAGACGACCCCGAGGCTAAAGAAGCCTGGGAACAGCAACCGTCGCCCCACCGAACATTGGTGGAGCACTTAGGAGACATGAGTGATCGGATGGCAACACTGTGGCCCCTGGAACACATGCTGGAGGTCCAGGAGGCCCAAGCGCGGGTACAACAGAGGGGCACAACAAAGGGACTTTCAGCCAGGCAATGCATCTCAGTGCTAGAGGTGTCACTACAGACCCTGGTTGGTGTTGATCCCCACCTCAGAATGTAATTTTTTGGCCGGATGGAACGGGCCATTTGAAGTCCTTGAGAAGGTGGGTGAAGTTAACTATAGGGTCAAACAGCCAGGACGTAGGCATCTGACCAGGATTTACCATGTGAATTTGCTGAAGAAACTACTCTATTTCCCCGAAGAAGGCTACCACAGAGACCGAGCCGGCCAATGGGGGAGCAGCTGAGCCAAGCCCAGAAGCAGGAGTTGAGGGAGTTGGTCGGCCGAAACCAGGATGTGTTCTCCAGTGAACCAGGACACACCGATCTGGTACAGCACAGAATCATCATGAACCCGGTAAAAGGGTGAAGTTGAGGCCCTACCGGAAGCAAGGAGAGAGTCTGTCAGGACCGATGTAAAAATGATGTTGGAAGCTGATATAATCGAAGAGTTGAATAGTGAGTGGTGCAGCCCCATAGTGTTGGTGCCGAAACCAGACGCACCATTCGCTCTGTAATGATTTTAGAAAGGTAAATTAAATCTCAAAGTGAGACACCTATCCCATGCCCCGAATTGATGAATTAATCGAACGGCTAGGGACCGCCCGATTTATCAGCACGCTCGACCTGACGAAGGGTTATTGGCAGGTGCCCTTAGCTCCCAAGGCTAGGGAGAAAACTGCTTTCGCAACCCTAGATGGTCTGTTCCATTACAAGAAGCTGCCTTTTGGAAGTGGACTGCACGGGGCCCCGGCCATCTTCCTGAGGTTGATCTACCGGGTTCTCCGACCCCATCGGAAATACGCGGCGGCATACATCGACGATATTGTGATCCATGGGAGCGAGTGGGAGTCGCGTCTAAACCAGGTGAGCGCGGTATTGTAGGCCTTACGGGAGGTGGGGCTAACAGCGATCCCAAAGAATTGTCGGATTGGCCTGCGGGAGTACCTGGGGTACACGATCGGGAGGGGATGTGTCAAACCCCAGGTGATGAAAGTGGAGGCGTTTCTGGACTGGCCCCGCCCCCTCACCAAGAAGCCACTACGAACGTTTGTGGGGTTGACTAGTTACTACCGGAGAATTATTCTCCACTTTGCCTCCCTAGCCAGCCCCCTGACAGATCTGACCAGGAGCCGTCTGCCCGCCCAGGTGTCGTGGACCGAAGAGATAGAGAAAGCCTTCCAGGACCTAAAGGGAGTCCTGTGTTCTGGACCCGTGCTGGTGACCCTGGACCTTTCCAAACCGCTGGCGGTACAGACCGATGCAATCCGAAACAGGGTGCCGTCCTATCACAGCTACAAGAAGGTGAGGACCAGTCGTATACATTGGCTGGAAGTTGTTGCCGCGGGAACAAAGAACAAAGATATTCCACGGTGGAGAAAGAATCTAGCGATTAAGTGGCCTCTGGAAACGCTGAAGTATTTCTTATTGGGACGGCACTTCACCATCGTAACAGACCACCACTGGTTTGGATGTCACGGACGAAGGACGGTAACACCCGGGTCACCCGCTGTTTCCTATCCTTACAGCCCTTTGCTTTCTCTGTCGTCCACAGATCAGGTGCAGCCCATGGAAATGCCGACGCCCTCTTCAGGAGGGATGCTCTAGGGAGCTGGACCGCCCATCCTTCCCGGTCGGCGCTGAGGGTGGGGGTGTGTGGCAGACGGCAGGGAGAGGTGAGGGGAGTAGTTATTGAGGGGAGATATCTTGCAGACTCCACCCCCGAGCCTTCTATGGACTTCCTGCCCCAACGAGGCCAGGGATCATGAAGCCAGGGAGTGCTTAGGGATAATAGAGGAAGCGGCACAAAGAGAAAAACCTGCGTTATGAAGAGTTGGAAAAGAGAGAGCGATACCTGGACTGTCGGACCCCTTTGTGTTCCCGAACCGGATTTATTGAGGACCCGAGTTCTAGGATTACCCCCTGGAGAATGGAACGGACAACGAGAACCGCTTGTGGGCTGTGAAGTAATTGGTGAATTCCCCCTTCTTCCCCAGTGTACCAAAATCCCTAATAAACTCCCCATTCACATTCTAGTTGTGGTACTGGTCCATGTTTTATTATTGAACTTGGTGACGTGGAAACCCCACACCCTTGAGCCTGCTACAATATTAACTGTTTTTGGTTATTAAACAACTAATTGACCAATGTCGGTTCAATTACTTGAATTCCATTTTGTTTTTTTGTGAGCCCAACAAGACGTTTCTCTAAAGAGAAATCAAATCATTCACAAGAGAAATCAGGGAAATCAAGTCAAGAACTCCGTGGTACGCTGGGCTAAAGGGAGTTTTCATTAAACAAACAAATGTGGTAATTAACTACAATGACCATAATCCAGTGCAGCAGTTTTTTCCCGGCTCAGAGACGGATCAGAGAGGAACAGGCGAAGCGCGAGGTTTCACTCTCACAAATCTGCTTATTTTGGACCTAAGCTTTAGGAACAACGACTCCCATTGTTAGGGCATAGACATGAGCATCTCGTCATTATATACAGACCTCTGGATGGATACACGTTTACACTACTTTAGGTTAGATACACACAGATTGCATGGACCACATGAAAGAGGAATGTACACAACGCAAAGACGAGAGGGACAGAGACAGCTCCTGAAAGTATATATTGTGTAGGATTTTATTTCCAAGGCTCTAGGCGAGGTATAATATGTATATTTAAGGAGGAGGTTTTCTCACTTAAAACCTCTCTAGGATATGTGGGACGGTAGCGTCCCACCTGGCCAACATCCAGTGAAAATGCAGAGCGCCAAATTCAAATAAATTACTATAAAAATGTAACTTTCATGAATGAAATCACACATGCAATACACCAAATTAAAGCTACACTTGTTGTGAATCCAGCCAATGTGTCAGATTTCAAAAAGGCTTTACGGCGAAAGCAAACGATGCTGTTATCATTACGTTATTACATTATTACAACATCATTATCTGAGGACAGCACCCCAGTAAACACAGACCATCCTATTTCAACCCTCCCGGCGCGACACAAAACGCAGAAATAAAAATATAAATCATGCCTTACCTTTGACGAGCTTCTTTTGTTGCCACTCCAATATGTCCCATAAACATCACAAATGGTCCTTTTGTTCGATTAATTCCGTCGATATATATCCAAAATGTCAATTTATTTGGCGCGTTTGATCCAGAAAAACACCGGTTCCAACTCGCACAACGTGACTACAAAATATCTCATAAGTTACCTGTAAGCATTGTCCAAACATTTCAAACTACTTTCCTAATACAACTTTAGGTATTTTTTAACGTAAATAATTATTACGTTACGTTATTATAAAATTGAAGACGGGATGAACTGTGTTCAATACCGGAGGAAAACAAAGTGTTGCGAGCTTTCAGGTCATGCGGCTCTAACAAAGAGTACACTTCCCTCTACCCTCGTTCTGAACAGTGTTACTTCTTCATTTCTCAAAGGAAAAACCTCAACCAATTTCTAAAGACTGTTGACATCCAGTGGAAGTGATAGGAACTGCAAGACAGTCCCTTAGAAATCTGGATTCCCAATGAAACCCATTGAAAAGAGTGACCTCAAAAAAGAAAAGAATTCTGAATGCTTTGTCCTCGGGGTTTTGCCTGCCAAATAAGTTCTGTTATACTCACAGACATGATTCAAACAGTTTTAGAAACTTCAGAGTGTTTTCTATCAAAATCTACTAATAATATGCATATCTTAGCTTCTGGGCCTGAGCAGCAGGCAGTTTACTTTGGACACGCTTTTCATCCGGACGTGAAAATACTGCCACCTATCCCAGAGAAGTTTTAAGGAAAATGCATGGTTCCCTTTGTCGGTCACTCGGTATAACATACTATGGGGAGTCAATACTCGTAGTCATAGTCGTACTCACCTGAAGCAAACTGAAATCACGCCCAATGGATGAGATTCGGCTCTGACTTAGGTGTCTGTTACTTGTGAGAAAGTATTCATCCCCCTATATCAGGGTTCTCCAACCTGTAGCGAGCTACTCATTTCTTTCTTGCTTTCAAGCACATCTCCTCTGCCCTGGGTCCTTAGTGTATAAGAGAAAGTTGTGAAAGTTGTGTTCTGTCAATATGCCTGGTAAAATAATGGTTAAAAAACGAATCCAAGGGGGGCCCTATAAAATCAGATTTTTATTTTCACCCAAATTATGTTTTCTTAGTAAAACAAATCCAAGTTTTATATTTTTTGTTTTGTTTTTTCACTCTCAAAATTACACGTTGTTCATAAAGACAGTTCCCAAGGTGTGAAGGAAAGGGTCCAGGCAGAGGCGGGCTAGGGGGCAGCTTCGAGGTTGTTTGACCGTCTTGGGGGTTCTGGACAGCAGCGGATCTTGGCACCGTCCAGGGTGAAAGGAGACCTCCCAACCCTGTGTTCTCGGGACACTCCTCCCCTTATTTACTAACACTGAGTTAACAAAACATTAGGAACACCTTCTCTTTCCAGGGATACTAGCAGATATATACACATGGAGTAAAACAAACATACAGTCAATAATACGGTAGAAAAATAAGTCTATATACAATGTGAGCAAATGAGGTGAGATAAGGGAGGTAAAAGGCAAAAAAAAAGGCCATGGTGGCGAAGTAAATACAATATAGCAAGTAAAACACTTGAATGGTAGATTTGCCGTGGAAGAATGTGCAGAGTAGAGATAGTGCATCAAGAATGGTCCACCATCCAAGGGACATCCAGCCAACAGGACACAACTCTGGAAGGCATTTGAATCAACATGGCCCAGCATCCCTGCAGGATGCTTTTGAAAGAATGTAGAGTCTATGCCCCGAAGAATTTAGGCTGTTCTGAGGGCAAAAGGGGGTGTTGGGGGCAACTCAATAGTCAGAAGGTGTTCTTAATGTTTTGTCAACTGAATATTATGTTTCGTACTCTCAGTGTATAAAGGTGTGCATACACAGTATGGCAGGATATGAATACAAAAAGGTGTATACAACAGTTATATAGGATGAGCCTCGACTAGAATATAGTATATTTACTGAACACTAATATGAACACAACATGTAAAGTGTTGGTCCCTTGTTTCATGAGCTGAAATTAAAGATCCCAGAAATGTTCCTTAAAGCACAAAAAGCTTATTTCTTTAAATTGTTGTACAAAAAAAATCTGATCCATACCTGTTGGTGAGCATTTCTGTGCTGGCGACAATAAAAGGAAACTAAAATATGTACAGTTTTGTTACACAACGTCACAGATGTCTCAATTTTTTTTCTTCCCCGTAATGAAGCATTTTGTATCATATAAAGCAAAACGCATCATACAGGGATGATTTCTGTATTTTTTGAAAGTGACATATGTTCAAAACTTGATTGCTGACAAGCAAAAACATTTTGTGACTTTGTCAACAATGGACTAATTAAACAAACATAAAAATATCGTTTTTGGGTGGAATTGTCCTTTAAGTGGGTTAACAACTTCATAGAAGTCACAGAGGATGCTTAGAGGGACATGTTGATATGCAGAATTTTGTCATTTTAGCAAGTTTTTTTCATATTAAAAAACAGATGTATTGAATTTGCCATATTACATTTTTCCACCATTTCCTGATTGCTAAAATTCTAATAGTTTGCCTAATTTCAGTTTATGTGACAAAACAAGCAGTCATTGTGTGGAGAATCATTGTACCTTCTAATCCTTTGTGAAAAACATTTTCCATAAACTAAAAAATATATTATTTTCAGCGGTTTGAAGCTGGTGTACAAAACCAAAAGTAAAAGACGCCAAAATGAAACTTAAGAACAGGAAGCATAGAAATAGCACTCATAGAACAGATCTACTGCTTCTTAGATTTGATTTTAATAAGAACGACAGATCTCTAATTTCTCTAATTTCTATGTGGATTGGGTCAGGTCTCCTAAAAAAATACACACTGTAGCTTTAAATGGCACTTCATTTAATATAACAGGCTTTTAAAATTCAACATTTGTGCAATATTTTTACTTAAAATATCAAAGGGGCGCGAAAGGCACTCATTTCGTGTAATGACCCAGCTACCTGGAAAATGTTCTCTCTCTGCGTCGTTCTAGAGTTCTATCTCTGTGCGGTTCTAGAGTTCTCTCTCTGCTTCGTTCTAGAGTTCTATCTCTGTACGGTTCTAGAGTTCTCTCTCTGTGCGGTTCTAGAGTTCTCTCTCTGTACGGTTCTAGAGTTCTATCTCTGTACGGTTCTAGAGTTCTATCTCTGTGCGGTTCTAGAGTTCTCTCTCTGCTTCGTTCTAGAGTTCTATCTCTGTACGGTTCCAGAGTTCTCTCTCTGCATGTGTTCTAGAGTTCTATCTCTGTACGGTTCTAGAGTTCTCACTCTGCGTCGTTCTAGAGTTCTATCTCTGTACGGTTCCAGAGTTCTCTCTCTGCATTCGTTCTAGAGTTCTATCTCTGTGCGGTTCTAGAGTTCTCACTCTGCGTCGTTCTAGAGTTCTATCTCTGTACGGTTCTAGAGTTCTCACTCTGCGTCGTTCTAGAGTTCTATCTCTGTACGGTTCTAGAGTTCTCACTCTGCGTCGTTCTAGAGTTCTATCTCTGTACGGTTCTAGAGTTCTCACTCTGCGTCGTTCTAGAGTTCTATCTCTGTACGGTTCTAGAGTTCTCTCTCTGCGTCGTTCTAGAGTTCTATCTCTGTACGGTTCTAGAGTTCTCTCTCTGCATGCGTTCTAGAGTTCTATCTCTGTACGGTTCTAGAGTTCTCTCTCTGTACGATTCTAGAGTTCTCACTCTGCGTCGTTCTAGAGTTCTCTCTCTGTACGGTTCTAGAGTTCTCTCTCTTCATGTGTTCTAGAGAGTTAATCTTCTGCTGTACCTAGAGAGAGTTCTCTCTAGTCTCTGCATGGTTCTGGATACTCCTGGGAGACCGATAGTGTTTCCATCCAACCATCGTGATCGTGATGTAACCTACTGTATAGTGTTGTCATGGTGATATATTTTTAGCCACTGAGAAAGAGCACAAGACAAACTGCAAAATTATGCAATATTGTTCAAGTTTAATCTCACATGATATTGAATACTCCATTTTTATGGAAAAGCTGGCATGTCTTTTTTAGGATCAGAACGGTGTTAAACGCTGCCGGGTTAGGTGTAAGTGATTTGTCAGACCTGTTTTCGAACCCTGTTCGAGCAGTGAGCAGCGAGCGTTGAATCCGGGCAGACAGGTTCGGGCAGACAGGTTCGGGCAGACAGGTTCGGGCAGACAGGTTCGGGCAGACAGGTTCGGGCAGACAGGTTCGGGCAGACAGGTTCGGGCAGACAGGTTCGGGCAGACAGGTCCGGGCAGACAGGTTCGGGCAGACAGGTCCGGGCAGACAGGTTCGGGCAGACAGGTCCGGGCAGACAGGTCCGGGCAGACAGGTCCGGGCAGACAGGTCCGGGCAGACAGGTTCGGGCAGACAGGTCCGGGCAGACAGGTCCGGGCAGACAGGTTCGGGCAGACAGGTTCGGGCAGACAGGTCCGGGCAGACAGGTTCGGGCAGACAGGTTCGGGCAGACAGGTTCGGGCAGACAGGTTCGGGCAGACAGGTTCGGGCAGACAGGTCCGGGCAGACAGGTTCGGGCAGACAGGTTCGGGCAGACAGGTCCGGGCAGACAGGTCCGGGCAGACAGGTCCGGGCAGACAGGTTCGGGCAGACAGGTCCGGGCAGACAGGTTCGGGCAGACAGGTTCGGGCAGACAGGTTCGGGCAGACAGGTTCGGGCAGACAGGTTCGGGCAGACAGGTCCGGGCAGACAGGTCCGGGCAGACAGGTCCGGGCAGACAGGTCCGGGCAGACAGGTCCGGGCAGACAGGTCCGGGCAGACAGGTTCGGGCAGACAGGTTCGGGCAGACAGGTTCGGGCAGACAGGTCCGGGCAGACAGGTCCGGGCAGACAGGTCCGGGCAGACAGGTCCGGGCAGACAGGTCCGGGCAGACAGGTCCGGGCAGACAGGTTCGGGCAGACAGGTTCGGGCAGACAGGTCCGGGCAGACAGGTTCGGGCAGACAGGTTCGGGCAGACAGGTTCGGGCAGACAGGTCCGGGCGGAAAGGTCCGGGCAGACAGGTTCGGGCAGACAGGTTCGGGCAGACAGGTTCGGGCAGACAGGTTCGGGCAGACAGGTCCGGGCAGACAGGTCCGGGCAGACAGGTTCGGGCAGACAGGTCCGGGCAGACAGGTTCGGGCAGACAGGTTCGGGCAGACAGGTTCGGGCAGACAGGTTCGGGCAGACAGGTTCGGGCAGACAGGTTCGGGCAGACAGGTTCGGGCAGACAGGTCCGGGCAGACAGGTTCGGGCAGACAGGTCCGGGCAGACAGGTTCGGGCAGACAGGTTCGGGCAGACAGGTCCGGGCAGACAGGTTCGGGCAGACAGGTTCGGGCAGACAGGTTCGGGCAGACAGGTTCGGGCAGACAGGTTCGGGCAGACAGGTTCGGGCAGACAGGTTCGGGCAGACAGGTCCGGGCAGACAGGTCCGGGCAGACAGGTCCGGGCAGACAGGTCCGGGCAGACAGGTCCGGGCAGACAGGTTCGGGCAGACAGGTTCGGGCAGACAGGTTCGGGCAGACAGGTCCGGGCAGACAGGTCCGGGCAGACAGGTCCGGGCAGACAGGTCCGGGCAGACAGGTCCGGGCAGACAGGTCCGGGCAGACAGGTTCGGGCAGACAGGTCCGGGCAGACAGGTCCGGGCAGACAGGTTCGGGCAGACAGGTCCGGGCAGACAGGTTCGGGCAGACAGGTCCGGGCAGACAGGTCCGGGCAGACAGGTCCGGGCAGACAGGTCCGGGCAGACAGGTTCGGGCAGACAGGTCCGGGCAGACAGGTCCGGGCAGACAGGTCCGGGCAGACAGGTCCGGGCAGACAGGTTCGGGCAGACAGGTCCGGGCAGACAGGTTCGGGCAGACAGGTCCGGGCAGACAGGTTCGGGCAGACAGGTTCGGGCAGACAGGTTCGGGCAGACAGGTTCGGGCAGACAGGTTCGGGCAGACAGGTTCGGGCAGACAGGTTCGGGCAGACAGGTCCGGGCAGACAGGTTCGGGCAGACAGGTTCGGGCAGACAGGTTCGGGCAGACAGGTCCGGGCAGACAGGTTCGGGCAGACAGGTTCGGGCAGACAGGTTCGGGCAGACAGGTCCGGGCAGACAGGTTCGGGCAGACAGGTTCGGGCAGACAGGTTCGGGCAGACAGGTTCGGGCAGACAGGTTCGGGCAGACAGGTCCGGGCAGACAGGTTCGGGCAGACAGGTTCGGGCAGACAGGTTCGGGCAGACAGGTTCGGGCAGACAGGTTCGGGCAGACAGGTTCGGGCAGACAGGTCCGGGCAGACAGGTCCGGGCAGACAGGTTCGGGCAGACAGGTTCGGGCAGACAGGTTCGGGCAGACAGGTTCGGGCAGACAGGTTCGGGCAGACAGGTCCGGGCAGACAGGTCCGGGCAGACAGGTCCGGGCAGACAGGTTCGGGCAGACAGGTTCGGGCAGACAGGTCCGGGCAGACAGGTCCGGGCAGACAGGTCCGGGCAGACAGGTCCGGGCAGACAGGTTCGGGCAGACAGGTTCGGGCAGACAGGTCCGGGCAGACAGGTTCGGGCAGACAGGTTCGGGCAGACAGGTTCGGGCAGACAGGTTCGGGCAGACAGGTCCGGGCAGACAGGTCCGGGCAGACAGGTCCGGGCAGACAGGTTCGGGCAGACAGGTCCGGGCAGACAGGTTCGGGCAGACAGGTCCGGGCAGACAGGTCCGGGCAGACAGGTCCGGGCAGACAGGTTCGGGCAGACAGGTTCGGGCAGACAGGTCCGGGCAGACAGGTCCGGGCAGACAGGTTCGGGCAGACAGGTTCGGGCAGACAGGTTCGGGCAGACAGGTTCGGGCAGACAGGTCCGGGCAGACAGGTCCGGGCAGACAGGTTCGGGCAGACAGGTCCGGGCAGACAGGTTCGGGCAGACAGGTTCGGGCAGACAGGTTCGGGCAGACAGGTTCGGGCAGACAGGTCCGGGCAGACAGGTCCGGGCAGACAGGTCCGGGCAGACAGGTTCGGGCAGACAGGTTCGGGCAGACAGGTTCGGGCAGACAGGTCCGGGCAGACAGGTCCGGGCAGACAGGTCCGGGCAGACAGGTTCGGGCAGACAGGTTCGGGCAGACAGGTCCGGGCAGAACTAACCAGATCCACGACAGGCAGATGTTTTCTGACTTTCGTTTTTAACTTTCAATAAGTCAGGGATTGAATCTGTGATCTTCTTAAACTCAGCCAGACTCCATGATCTAGCTTAGGCTTCCCTACCTCATCAGTGACTTCTCATTATGTCGTGGCCAAAAGATTTGAGAATGACACAAATATACATTTTCACAGTCTGCTGCCTCAGTTTGTATGATGGCAATTTGCATGTACTCCAGAATGTTATGAAGAGTGATCAGATGAATTGCAATTAATTGCAAAGTCCCTCTTTGCCATGCAAAACATTTCCACTGCATTTCTGCAGAAGGCTTCAGGGCACCCAAGAAAGTCCAGCAAGCGCCAGGACCGTCTCCTAAAGTTGATTCAGCTGTGGAATCGGGGCACCACCAGTACAGAGCTTGCTCAGGAATGGCAGCAGGCAGGTGTGAGTGCATCTGCACGCACAGTGAGGCGAAGACTTTTGGAGGATGGCCTGGTGTCAAGAAGGGCAGCAAAAAAGCCACTTCTCTGCAGGAAAAACATCAGGGACAGACTGATATTCTGCAAACGGTACAGGGATTGGACTGCTGAGGACTGGGGTCAAGTCATTTTCTCTGATGAATCCCCTTTCCGATTGTTTGGGGCATCCGGAAAAAAGCTTGTCCGGAGAAGACAAGGTGAGCGCTACCATCAGGCCTGTGTCATGCCAACAGTAAAGCATCCTGAGTCCATTCATGTGTGGGGTTGCTTCTCAGCCAAGGGAGTGGGCTCACTCACAATTTTGCCTAAGAACACAGCCATGAATAAAGAATGGTACCAACACATTTTCCCCGAGAGCAACTTCTCCCAATCATCCAGGAACAGTTTGGTAACAAACAATGCCTTTTCCAGCATGATGGAGTGCCTTGCCATAAGGCAAAAGTGATAACTAAGTGGCTTGGGGAAATAAACATCAACATTTTGGGTCCATGGCCAGGAAACTCCCCAGACCTTAATCCCATTGAGAACTTGTGGTCAATCCTCAAGAGGCGGGTGGACAAACAAAAACCCCACAAATTCTGACAAACTCCAAGCATTGATTATGCAAGAATGGGCTGCCATCAGTCAAGATGTGTCCCAGAAGTTAATTGACAGCATGCCCGGGCGGATTGCAGAGGTCTTGAAAAAGAAGGGTCAACACTGCAAATATTTTTCTCTTGGCATCTTCTTCATGTAATTGTCAATAAAAGCCTTTGACACTTATGAAATGCTTGTAATTATACTTCAGTATTCCATAGTAACATCTGACAAAAAATACCTAAAGACACTGAAGCAGCAAACTTTGTAGAAATTAATATTTGTGTCGTTCTCAAAACGTTTGGCCACGACTGTAGTGTGCCAGTGTCCTGATGTACTCCCCACAGTCACGAGAAGAGTCAGAGCCTGAGTACCAAATGGAACCCTAATACACATATTGGGGCGGCAGGTAGCCTAGTGGTTAGAGTGTAGAGGGGGCAGGTAGCCTAGTGGTTAGAGTGTAGAGGTGGCAGGTAGCCTAGTGGTTAGAGTGTAGAGGTGGCAGGTAGCCTAGTGGTTAGAGCGTAGAGGTGGCAGCGTAGCCTAGTGGTTAGAGCGTAGAGGTGGCAGCGTAGCCTAGTGGTTAGAGCGTAGAGATGGCAGCGTAGCCTAGTGGTTAGAGTGTAGAGGTGGCAGGTAGCCTAGTGGTTAGAGTGCTGGACTAGTAACCGAAAGGATGCAAGATCGAATCCCTGAGCTGACAAGGTAAAAATCTGTCGTTCTGCCCCTGAACAAGGCAGTTAACCCACTGTTCCTAAGCCGTCATTGAAAATAATAAGAATTTGTTCTTATCTGACTTGCCTAGTTAAATAAAGGTATAAAATAAAATATTAGATACAATACTACTAGGTCTATATCCTGACTCTATAGGTCTATATCCTGACTATGAGTCTATATCATGACTCTATAGGTCTATATCCTGACTCTATAGGTCTATATCCTGACTCTACTACAAGGTCTATATCCTGACTCTATAGGTCTATATCCTGACTCTACTACAAGGTCTATATCCTGACTCTATAGGTCTATATCCTGACTCTACTACAAGGTCTATATGCTGACTCTACTACAAGGTCTATATCCTGACTATGAGTCTATATCATGACTATGAGTCTATATCCTGACTCTACTACAAGGTCTATATGCTGACTCTACTACAAGGTCTATATCCTGACTCTATAGGTCTATATCCTGACTATGAGTCTATATCATGACTATGAGTCTATATCCTGACTCTATAGGTCTATATCCTGACTCTATAGGTCTATACCCTGACTCTATAGGTCTATATCCTGACTCTATAGGTCTATATCCTGACTCTGTAGGTCTATATCCTGACTCTGTAGGTCTATATCCTGACTCTATAGGTCTATATCCTGACTCTATAGGTCTATATCCTGACTCTATAGGTCTATATCCCGACTCTATAGGTCTATATCCCGACTCTATAAGTCTATACCCTGACTCTAGGTCTATGTCCTGACTCTACGACTGACGGAGGCAGAGAGAGAAGAGAGAGAGTGAAAGTGAGAGCGAGAGAGTGGAAATGTGTGTGTGTGTGTGCACGCTCTATCCTGTCTGTGGCTGTATGGCACATCTCGGCTCTACCAATCACTGCAGGGAATGCTCCCCACGGCTATGAGCAGAGGAGGCTCTCGGCGTGTGAGCGTGTGTGTGATGCTCTGGTGCTGCGTGTGAGCGTGTGTGTGATTCTCTGGTGCTGCGTGTGTGTGATGCTCTGGTGCTGCGTGTGAGCGTGTGTGTGATACGCTGGTGCTGCGTGTGAGCGTGTGTGTGATGCTCTGGTGCTGCGTGTGAGCGTGTGTGTGATGCTCTGGTGCTGCGTGTGAGCGTGTGTGTGATGCTCTGGTGCTGCGTGTGAGCGTGTGTGTGATGCTGTGAGACATCAATGAGCTTCTCTCCTCTCACACAGAGGGAGACAATTAAAACAGAATGCTTAATAAGTGTATATATAGCTGTAGTCTGTTCTATTTGGAACCCGGGCAGACGGGCGTTCTAAGGTTCTAACATTCTCCCTCTCTTTCTGTCTCTCTCTCCCCCCCTCCCCCTCCCTTCCCCTCTCTCACTCTCTCTCTTTCCCTTCCTCTCTCTATCCATCCCCTCTCTTTCTCTCTCCTTCCCTCCCCCTCTCTCCTTCCACCTCTCCCTTCTCGCTCCCTCCCTCCCCTCTCTCTCTCTTTCTGTCTCTCTCTCCCCCCCTCTCCCTCCCTTCCCCTCTCTCACTCTCTCCCTTTCCCTTCCTCTCTCTATCCCTCCCCTCTCTTTCTCTCTCCTTCCCTCCCCCTCTCTCCTTCCACCTCTCTCTCCTTCCCTCTCCCTTCTCGCTCCCTCCACTCTCTCTCTCTTTCTGTCTCTCCCCCCCTCTCCCTCCCTTCCCCTCTCTCACTCTCTCCCTTTCCCTTCCTCTCTCTATCCCTCCCCTCTCTTTCTCTCTCCTTCCCTCCCCCTCTCTCCTTCCACCTCTCTCTCCTTCCCTCTCCCTTCTCGCTCCCTCCCCTCCCCTCCCCTCTCTCTCTCTTTCTGTCTCTCTCTCCCCCTCTCTCCCTCCCTTCCCCTCTCTCACTCTCTCCCTTTCTCCTCCTCTCTCTATCCCTCCCCTCTCTCTCTCTTTCTGTCTTCCTCCCCCTCTCTCTCCCTCCCTTCCCCTTTCTCCCACCAGTCTCCCCCCCAGTCTCTCTCTCTAACTGGTCTTTATCTGCTGTTATCAGCATCAGTTATCACCAACAGAGAGTTCAGAGAGTTGATAACGACAGCGATGTGTCTGATTTTATTTTAGTAGGATCTCTTTTAGTCCTCCTTTGAACTAATCTTCCAAGAGTCATTAAACAATCAAATACATTTGATAATACAATCACATTTTCATATATATATAACACAGTGTTACACACAACAGATATAATACTCTACCGTAGTGACCCGGTAAATACTATGACATTCTGACCAGATAGATTGGTTCCTTCATCTTCCATAGTCCTTCACAACCTTCCTATGTATTATATTTAAATAGTTCTAAAGTATTGTATGAATGTATATATTGAAAGGTTTCTGGTTTTCTCAAGATAAATTATTCCATTTCTTTATTGCTCTAAATCGAAATGTTATTTTGCCTATTTCTCTTTTCTGTCTGGATAATTTACTAAATGTCTGTCTCTTACCAACTGAATCCTGTTGTGAATAGAGTTAGGCTGTTTTAAATGGTGTACATTGTGAAATAAAATAAGCATATTTTTCTCCAATTATCTTGTTGATTGACGACCAACCAAGAACATTGCGCATGACTGCAACAGAAGAACCATATCTCCACCTTAAAACAATCATTGCTGCTTTGTTCTGTGCATTCTGCAGCCTCCTAACTTCACTTGATGATGCATTTCCCCAGACCACAGAACAGTAGTTCACCTGACTCTCAATTAATGCTTGTGTTGTTTGACCACAGAACAGTAGTTCACCTGACTCTCAATTAATGCTTGTGTTGTTTGACCACAGAACAGTAGTTCACCTGACTCTCAATTAATGATTGTGTTGTTTGTCCACAGAACAGTAGTTCACCTGACTCTCAATTAATGCTTGTGTTGTTTGTCCACAGAACAGTAGTTCACCTGACTCCCAATTAATGATTGTGTTGTTTGACCACCGAACAGTAGTTCACCTCACTCTCAATTAATGATTGGGTTGTGTGCTTAAGGATCTTTCCGGGTAAATATTTAAGCTATCCGTCTGATCAGGCCTGCGGTTTTGATTCTTACATAGATGATTTATTTGAGACGACCATGATATGCAGTTGTCTAGCTGCACCCCTAGTAGTGTGGTTTCTGACACTTCCTCAACAGACCAACATAACCTTGGTTTTCTTAGCGTTCAGAACGACTTTGTTCTGGCAAACCCACTCCCTGATATTTCCCAGATCTCCTTGTAGAGCTTGATGTTCCTGTTGAATCGATTGTATAAATTGTACTATCAAATGCAAATATAGTAGCATGAGCCTCATATAAGGCATAAGGATGGTCGTTGGTGTACCGTACCAGTCAAAGTTTGGACACACCTACTCATTCAAGGGTTTTTCTTTATTTTTACTATTTTCCACATTGTAGAATAATAGTGAAAACATCAAAACTATGAAATAACACATATGGAATCATGTAGTAACCAAAAAAGTGTTAAACAAATCAAAATATATTTTACATTTGAGATTCTTCAAAGTAGCCACCCCTTGCCTTGATAACAGCTTTGCACACTCTTGGCATTCTCTCAACCAGCTTCATGAGGTAGTCACCTGGAATGCATTTCAATTAACATATGTGACTTATGATAGCCCTATTTGGTAAAAGACCAAGTCCATATTATGGCAAGATCAGCTCAAATAAGCAAAGAGAAACAACAGTCCATCACTACTTTAAGACATGAAGGGCAGTCAATCCAGAACATTTCAAGAACTTTGAACGTTTTTTCAAGTGCAGTCTCAAAAACCATCAATCGCTATGATGAAACTGGCTCTCATGAGAACCGCCACAGGAAAGGAAGACCCAGAGTTCCCTCTGATGCAGAGGATACGTTCAACAGGAGTTACCAGCCTCAGAAACTGCAGCTCAAATGAATGCTTCACAGAGTTCAAGTAACAGACACATGATTGGTCAACTATTTTTTTATTTTTTTATTTATTTCACCTTTATTTAACCAGGTAGGCTAGTTGAGAACAAGTTCTCATTTGCAACTGCGACCTGGCCAAGATAAAGCATAGCAGTGTGAACAGACAACACAGAGTTACACATGGAGTAAACAATAAACAAGTCAATAACATGGTAGAAAAAAGAGAATCTATATACAATGTGTGCAAAAGGCATGAGGTAGGCAATAAATCGAATAATTACAATTTAGCAGATTAACACTGGAGTGATAAATCATCAGATGATCATGTGCAAGAAGAGATACTGGTGTGCAAAAGAGCAGAAAAGTAAATAAATAAAAGCAGTATGGGGGGTGAGGTAGGTAAATTGGGTGGGTAGTTTACAGATGGACTATTGGCAGGAGTAATGGGTCTTTGCAGTCTTTCGGGATTGGACACAGTTTAGCTTCCATACATTTGGAAAATGCCCTTGTTCCAGTGACCAATTAAATATGTATTTCAGTGGAGCTGCGATCTGGGGAGCAGCACAGAAAAGTATTTTCTTTCTCCATAAGATTGTAACCTGTAGATTTGCCATCGGATAATGACTTCAATAGGTTTAAAACCTCCTCTTCTGACACCATTTGTAAACTAAAAGAGCAGGTGTTATTGCTCATAATATGATCATCAATCCATTGGACAAAAAGCTTGTTTGGAAGAATGGGTGTTTACATTACCTCTCAGTAAATTAGTTTTGCTTTGTAAAAAAAAGATTGGTAATATCAGCTGGTTTTGTTATTGTTCTCATGTCGACCTCCACACTAGATGGATATGATGAGATGTACCAAGTAAGTCCTTCACTATATTCCAGACCTTTTTCTACAATCAATGAGCAATTCAATGAGACCTGATTTAAATCATCCTTTAGATAAATCCCAGGGTACATCAGCCAAATCATTCAGACATTTCTCTTGACCACAATCCTTGGGGGTGTTTCTTTGGAACCTTGGTGTTCATGGTTACGGTCATACTATTATGGTCTGTCCAGCCCACTGGCATTGACCAGGCCTTTGAGCATTGACCAGGCCTTTGAGCATTGACCAGGCCTTTGAGCATTGACCAGGCCTTTGAGCATTGACCAGGCCTTTGAGCATTGACCAGGCCTTAGAGTATTGACCAGGCCTTAGAGTATTGACCAGGCCTTAGAGTATTGACCAGGCCTTTGAGCATTGACCAGGCCTTAGAGTATTGACCAGGCCTTAGAGTATTGACCAGGCCTTTGAGCATTGACCAGGCCTTAGAGTATTGACCAGGCCTTAGAGTATTGACCAGGCCTTAGAGTATTGACCAGGCCTTAGAGTATTGACCAGGCCTTTGAGCATTGACCAGGCCTTAGAGTATTGACCAGGCCTTTGAGCATTGACCAGGCCTTAGAGTATTGACCAGGCCTTAGAGTATTGACCAGGCCTTTGAGCATTGACCAGGCCTTAGAGTATTGACCAGGCCTTAGAGTATTGACCAGGCCTTTGAGCATTGACCAGGCCTTAGAGTATTGACCAGGCCTTAGAGTATTGACCAGGCCTTAGAGTATTGACCAGGCCTTTGAGCATTGACCAGGCCTTAGAGCATTGACCAAGCCTTTGAGCATTGACCAGGCCTTAGAGTATTGACCAGACCTTAGAGCATTGACCAGGCCTTAGAGTATTGACCAGGCCTTAGAGTATTGACCAGGCCTTTGAGTATTGACCAGGCCTTAGAGTATTGACCAGGCCTTAGAGTATTGACCAGGCCTTAGAGTATTGACCAGGCCTTAGAGTATTGACCAGGCCTTAGAGTATTGACCAGGTCTTAGAGTATTGACCAGGCCTTAGAGTATTGACCAGGCCTTAGAGTATTGGTCATAGTTGAAGTGTGTGTAGGTAATGAGCTCTCAGGTTGTGTCAGGTCCTTTTTGTATTTCATTTTTATTTATTTAACCTTTATTTAACTGGGCAAGTCAGTTACGATCAAAGTCTTATTTACTTTGACTGACTACCGGGGAACAGTGGGCTTAATTAACTGCCTTGTTCAGGGGCAGAACGACAGATTGGTACCTTGTCAGCTCAGGGATTCGGTCCAGCAACCTTTCGGTTACAAGTCCAACACTCCTACCCCCTCTACACTCTAACCACTAGATTACCTGCCGTCCCTACACTCTAACCACTAGATTACCTGCCGTCCCTACACTCTAACCACTAGATTACATGCCGTCCCTACACTCTAACCACTAGGCTACCTGCCGCCCCTACACTCTAACCACTAGATTACCTGCTCCCTCCACACTCTAACCACTAGATTACCTGCCCCCTCTACACTCTAACCACTAGGCTACCTGCCCCCTCTACACTCTAACCACTAGATTACCTGCCCCCTCTACACTCTAACCACTAGATTACCTGCCCCCTCTACACTCTAACCACTAGGCTACCTGCCCCCTCTACACTCTAACCACTAGACTACCTGCCGCCTCTACACTCTAACCACTAGACTACCTGCCCCCTCTACACTCTAACCACTAGGCTACCTGCCCCCTCTACACTCTAACCACTAGATTACCTGCCCCCTCTACACTCTAACCACTAGATTACCTGCCCCCTCTACACTCTAACCACTAGGCTACCTGCCGCCTCGACACTCTAACCACTAGGCTACCTGCCGTCCCTACACTCTAACCACTAGGCTACCTACCCCCTCTACACTCTAACCACTAGGCTACCTGCCCCGCTACACTCTAACCACTAGATTACCTGCCGTCCCTACACTCTAACCACTAGGCTACCTACCCCCTCTACACTCTAACCACTAGGCTACCTGCCACCTCTACACTCTAACCACTAGATTACCTGCCACCCCTACACTCTAACCACTAGGCTACCTGCCCCGCTACACTCTAACCACTAGATTACCTGCCGTCCCTATACTCTAACCACTAGGCTACCTACCCCCTCTACACTCTAACCACTAGGCTACCTGCCCCGCTACACTCTAACCACTAGATTACCTGCCGTCCCTACACTCTAACCACTAGGCTACCTACCCCCTCTACACTCTAACCACTAGGCTACCTGCCGCCCCTACACTCTAACCACTAGGCTACCTGCCCCGCTACACTCTAACCACTAGATTACCTGCCCCCCCTACACTCTAACCACTAGGCTACCTGCCACCTCTACACTCTAACCACTAGACTACCTGCCACCTCTACACTCTAACCACTAGATTACCTGCCCCCTCTACACTCTAACCACTAGGCTACCTGCCGCCCCTACACTCTAACCACTAGGCTACCTGCCACCTCTACACTCTCACCACTAGATTACCTGCCCCCTCTACACTCTAACCACTAGGCTACCTGCCACCTCTACACTCTAACCACTAGACTACCTGCCACCCCTACACTCTAACCACTAGTCTACCTGCCCCCTCTACACTCTAACCACTAGGCTACCTGCCGCCTCTACACTCTAACCACTAGTCTACCTGCCCCCTCTACACTCTAACCACTAGGCTACCTGCCGCCTCTACACTCTAACCACTAGACTACCTGCCCCCTCTACACTCTAACCACTAGGCTACCTGCCCCCTCTACACTCTAACCACTAGATTACCTGCCCCCTCTACACTCTAACCACTAGATTACCTGCCCCCTCTACACTCTAACCACTAGGCTACCTGCCGCCTCGACACTCTAACCACTAGGCTACCTGCCGTCCCTACACTCTAACCACTAGGCTACCTACCCCCTCTACACTCTAACCACTAGGCTACCTGCCCCGCTACACTCTAACCACTAGATTACCTGCCGTCCCTACACTCTAACCACTAGGCTACCTACCCCCTCTACACTCTAACCACTAGGCTACCTGCCACCTCTACACTCTAACCACTAGATTACCTGCCACCCCTACACTCTAACCACTAGGCTACCTGCCCCGCTACACTCTAACCACTAGATTACCTGCCGTCCCTATACTCTAACCACTAGGCTACCTACCCCCTCTACACTCTAACCACTAGGCTACCTGCCCCGCTACACTCTAACCACTAGATTACCTGCCGTCCCTACACTCTAACCACTAGGCTACCTACCCCCTCTACACTCTAACCACTAGGCTACCTGCCGCCCCTACACTCTAACCACTAGGCTACCTGCCCCGCTACACTCTAACCACTAGATTACCTGCCCCCCCTACACTCTAACCACTAGGCTACCTGCCACCTCTACACTCTAACCACTAGACTACCTGCCACCTCTACACTCTAACCACTAGATTACCTGCCCCCTCTACACTCTAACCACTAGGCTACCTGCCGCCCCTACACTCTAACCACTAGGCTACCTGCCACCTCTACACTCTAACCACTAGGCTACCTACCCCCTCTACACTCTAACCACTAGGCTACCTGCCACCTCTACACTCTAACCACTAGATTACCTGCCACCCCTACACTCTAACCACTAGGCTACCTGCCCCGCTACACTCTAACCACTAGATTACCTGCCGTCCCTATACTCTAACCACTAGGCTACCTACCCCCTCTACACTCTAACCACTAGGCTACCTGCCCCGCTACACTCTAACCACTAGATTACCTGCCGTCCCTACACTCTAACCACTAGGCTACCTACCCCCTCTACACTCTAACCACTAGGCTACCTGCCGCCCCTACACTCTAACCACTAGGCTACCTGCCCCGCTACACTCTAACCACTAGATTACCTGCCCCCCCTACACTCTAACCACTAGGCTACCTGCCACCTCTACACTCTAACCACTAGACTACCTGCCACCTCTACACTCTAACCACTAGATTACCTGCCCCCTCTACACTCTAACCACTAGGCTACCTGCCGCCCCTACACTCTAACCACTAGGCTACCTGCCACCTCTACACTCTAACCACTAGATTACCTGCCCCCTCTACACTCTAACCACTAGGCTACCTGCCACCTCTACACTCTAACCACTAGACTACCTGCCACCCCTACACTCTAACCACTAGTCTACCTGCCCCCTCTACACTCTAACCACTAGGCTACCTGCCGCCTCTACACTCTAACCACTAGGCTACCTGCCCCCCCTACACTCTAACCACTAGGCTACCTGCCACCCCTACACTCTAACCACTAGGCTACCTGCCACCTCTACACTCTAACCACTAGTCTACCTGCCCCCTCTACACTCTAACCACTAGGCTACCTGCCGCCTCTACACTCTAACCACTAGGCTACCTGCCACCTCTACACTCTAACCACTAGATTACCTGCCAACTCTACACTCTAACCACTAGATTACCTGCCACCCCTACACTCTAACCACTAGGCTACCTGCCACCTCTACACTCTAACCACTAGGCTACCTGCCGCCTCTACACTCTAACCACTAGGCTACCTGCCGCCCCTACACTCTAACCACTAGGCTACCTGCCCCGCTACACTCTAACCACTAGATTACCTGCCGTCCCTACACTCTAACCACTAGGCTACCTACCCCCTCTACACTCGAACCACTAGGCTACCTGCCCCGCTACACTCTAACCACTAGATTACCTGCCCCCCCTACACTCTAACCACTAGGCTACCTGCCTCCTCTACACTCTAACCACTAGACTACCTGCCGCCTCTACACTCTAACCACTAGGCTACCTGCCCCCTCTACACTCTAACCACTAGGCTACCTGCCGCCCCTACACTCTAACCACTAGGCTACCTGCCACCTCTACACTCTAACCACTAGATTACCTGCCCCCTCTACACTCTAACCACTAGGCTACCTGCCACCTCTACACTCTAACCACTAGGCTACCTGCCTCCTCTACACTCTAACCACTAGGCTACCTGCCACCTCTACACTCTAACCACTAGGCTACCTGCCCCCTCTACACTCTAACCACTAGGCTACCTGCCCCCTCTACACTCTAACCACTAGGCTACCTGCCGCCTCTACACTCTAACCACTAGGCTACCTGCCGCCTCTACACTCTAACCACTAGGCTACCTGCCTCCTCTACACTCTAACCACTAGGCTACCTGCCGCCTCTACACTCTAACCACTAGGCTACCTGCCTCCTCTACACTCTAACCACTAGGCTACCTGCCTCCTCTACACTCTAACCACTAGGCTACCTGCCGCCCCTCCACTCTAACCACTAGGCTACCCTGCCGCCCCTCCACTCTAACCACTAGGCTACCCTGCCGCCCCTCCACTCTAACCACTAGGCTACCTGCCGCCCCTACACTCTAACCACTAGGCTACCTGCCGCCTCTACACTCTAACCACTAGGCTACCTGCCTCCTCTACACTCTAACCACTAGGCTACCTGCCTCCTCTACACTCTAACCACTAGGCTACCTGCCGCCCCTCCACTCTAACCACTAGGCTACCCTGCCGCCCCTCCACTCTAACCACTAGGCTACCCTGCCGCCCCTCCACTCGGCTACCCTGCCACCCCTCCACTCTAACCACTAGGCTACCTGCCGCCCCTCCACTCTAACCACTAGGCTACCTGCCGCCCCTCCACTCTAACCACTAGGCTACCTGCCTCCTCTACACTCTAACCACTAGGCTACCTGCCCCCCTACACTCTAACCACTAGGCTACCTGCCACCTCTACACTCTAACCACTAGGCTACCTGCCTCCTCTACACTCTAACCACTAGGCTACCTGCCTCCTCTACACTCTAACCACTAGGCTACCTGCCGCCCCTCCACTCTAACCACTAGGCTACCCTGCCGCCCCTCCACTCTAACCACTAGGCTACCCTGCCACCCCTCCACTCTAACCACTAGGCTACCTGCCGCCCCTACACTCTAACCACTAGGCTACCTGCCTCCTCTACACTCTAACCACTAGGCTACCTGCCCCCCTACACTCTAACCACTAGGCTACCTGCCGCCTCTACACTCTAACCACTAGGCTACCTGCCCCCCTACACTCTAACCACTAGGCTACCTGCCGCCTCTACACTCTAACCACTAGGCTACCTGCCACCTCTACACTCTAACCACTAGGCTACCTGCCGCCTCTACACTCTAACCACTAGGCTACCTGCCCCCTCTACACTCTAACCACTAGACTACCTGCCGCCTCTACACTCTAACCACTAGGCTACCTGCCCCCTCTACACTCTAACCACTAGGCTACCTGCCGCCTCTACACTCTAACCACTAGGCTACCTGCCCCCTCTACACTCTAACCACTAGACTACCTGCCGCCTCTACACTCTAACCACTAGGCTACCTGCCCCCTCTACACTCTAACCACTAGACTACCTGCCGCCTCTACACTCTAACCACTAGGCTACCTGCCCCCTCTACACTCTAACCACTAGACTACCTGCCGCCTCTACACTCTAACCACTAGGCTACCTGCCCCCTCTACACTCTAACCACTAGGCTACCTGCCGCCTCTACACTCTAACCACTAGGCTACCTGCCCCCTCTACACTCTAACCACTAGACTACCTGCCGCCTCTACACTCTAACCACTAGGCTACCTGCCCCCTCTACACTCTAACCACTAGGCTACCTGCCGCCTCTACACTCTAACCACTAGGCTACCTGCCCCCTCTACACTCTAACCACTAGACTACCTGCCGCCTCTACACTCTAACCACTAGGCTACCTGCCCCCTCTACACTCTAACCACTAGACTACCTGCCGCCTCTACACTCTAACCACTAGGCTACCTGCCCCCTCTACACTCTAACCACTAGACTACCTGCCGCCTCTACACTCTAACCACTAGGCTACCTGCCCCCTCTACACTCTAACCACTAGGCTACCTGCCCCCTCTACACTCTAACCACTAGACTACCTGCCGCCTCTACACTCTAACCACTAGGCTACCTGCCGCCTCTACACTCTAACCACTAGGCTACCTGCCCCCTCTACACTCTAACCACTAGACTACCTGCCGCCTCTACACTCTAACCACTAGGCTACCTGCCCCCTCTACACTCTAACCACTAGACTACCTGCCGCCTCTACACTCTAACCACTAGGCTACCTGCCCCCTCTACACTCTAACCACTAGGCTACCTGCCGCCTCTACACTCTAACCACTAGGCTACCTGCCGCCTCTACACTCTAACCACTAGGCTACCTGCCGCCTCTACACTCTAACCACTAGGCTACCTGCCCCCTCTACACTCTAACCACTAGACTACCTGCCGCCTCTACACTCTAACCACTAGGCTACCTGCCCCCTCTACACTCTAACCACTAGGCTACCTGCCGCCTCTACACTCTAACCACTAGGCTACCTGCCCCTCTACACTCTAACCACTAGACTACCTGCCGCCTCTACACTCTAACCACTAGGCTACCTGCCCCCTCTACACTCTAACCACTAGACTACCTGCCGCCTCTACACTCTAACCACTAGGCTACCTGCCCCCTCTACACTCTAACCACTAGACTACCTGCCGCCTCTACACTCTAACCACTAGGCTACCTGCCCCCTCTACACTCTAACCACTAGACTACCTGCCGCCTCTACACTCTAACCACTAGGCTACCTGCCCCCTCTACACTCTAACCACTAGGCTACCTGCCGCCTCTACACTCTAACCACTAGACTACCTGCCGCCTCTACACTCTAACCACTAGGCTACCTGCCCCCTCTACACTCTAACCACTAGGCTACCTGCCCCCTCTACACTCTAACCACTAGACTACCTGCCGCCTCTACACTCTAACCACTAGGCTACCTGCCCCCTCTACACTCTAACCACTAGACTACCTGCCGCCTCTACACTCTAACCACTAGGCTACCTGCCCCCTCTACACTCTAACCACTAGGCTACCTGCCGCCTCTACACTCTAACCACTAGGCTACCTGCCCCCTCTACACTCTAACCACTAGACTACCTGCCGCCTCTACACTCTAACCACTAGGCTACCTGCCCCCTCTACACTCTAACCACTAGACTACCTGCCCCTCTACACTCTAACCACTAGACTACCTGTCGCCTCTACACTCTACCTGCCCCCTCTACACTCTAACAACTAGGCTACCTGCCCCCTCTACACTCTAACCACTAGACTACCTGCCGCCTCTACACTCTAACCACTAGGCTACCTGCCCCCTCTACACTCTAACCACTAGACTACCTGCCGCCTCTACACTCTAACCACTAGACTACCTGCCGCCTCTACACTCTAACCACTAGGCTACCTGCCCCCTCTACACTCTAACCACTAGACTACCTGCCGCCTCTACACTCTAACCACTAGGCTACCTGCCCCCTCTACACTCTAACCACTAGGCTACCTGCCCCCTCTACACTCTAACCACTAGACTACCTGCCGCCTCTACACTCTAACCACTAGGCTACCTGCCCCCTCTACACTCTAACCACTAGGCTACCTGCCGCCTCTACACTCTAACCACTAGGCTACCTGCCCCCTCTACACTCTAACCACTAGACTACCTGCCGCCTCTACACTCTAACCACTAGGCTACCTGCCCCCTCTACACTCTAACCACTAGACTACCTGCCCCCTCTACACTCTAACCACTAGACTACCTGCCGCCTCTACACTCTAACCACTAGACTACCTGCCGCCTCTACACTCTAACCACTAGGCTACCTGCCCCCTCTACACTCTAACCACTAGGCTACCTGCCCCCTCTACACTCTAACCACTAGACTACCTGCCGCCTCTACACTCTAACCACTAGGCTACCTGCCCCCTCTACACTCTAACCACTAGGCTACCTGCCGCCTCTACACTCTAACCACTAGGCTACCTGCCCCCTCTACACTCTAACCACTAGACTACCTGCCGCCTCTACACTCTAACCACTAGGCTACCTGCCCCCTCTACACTCTAACCACTAGACTACCTGCCCCCTCTACACTCTAACCACTAGACTACCTGCCGCCTCTACACTCTAACCACTAGGCTACCTGCCCCCTCTACACTCTAACCACTAGGCTACCTGCCCCCTCTACACTCTAACCACTAGACTACCTGCCGCCTCTACACTCTAACCACTAGGCTACCTGCCCCCTCTACACTCTAACCACTAGACTACCTGCCGCCTCTACACTCTAACCACTAGGCTACCTGCCCCCTCTACACTCTAACCACTAGGCTACCTGCCGCCTCTACACTCTAACCACTAGGCTACCTGCCCCCTCTACACTCTAACCACTAGACTACCTGCCGCCTCTACACTCTAACCACTAGGCTACCTGCCCCCTCTACACTCTAACCACTAGACTACCTGCCGCCTCTACACTCTAACCACTAGGCTACCTGCCCCCTCTACACTCTAACCACTAGACTACCTGCCGCCTCTACACTCTAACCACTAGGCTACCTGCCCCCTCTACACTCTAACCACTAGGCTACCTGCCGCCTCTACACTCTAACCACTAGGCTACCTGCCCCCTCTACACTCTAACCACTAGACTACCTGCCGCCTCTACACTCTAACCACTAGGCTACCTGCCCCCTCTACACTCTAACCACTAGACTACCTGCCGCCTCTACACTCTAACCACTAGGCTACCTGCCCCCTCTACACTCTAACCACTAGGCTACCTGCCGCCCCTACACTCTAACCACTAGGCTACCTGCCGCCTCTACACTCTAACCACTAGGCTACCCTGCCGCTCCTCCACTCTAACCACTAGGCTACCTGCCCCCTCTACACTCTAACCACTAGACTACCTGCCGCCCCTACACTCTAACCACTAGGCTACCTGCCGCCTCTACACTCTAACCACTAGGCTACCTGCCCCCTCTACACTCTAACCACTAGACTACCTGCCGCCTCTACACTCTAACCACTAGGCTACCTGCCCCCTCTACACTCTAACCACTAGACTACCTGCCGCCTCTACACTCTAACCACTAGGCTACCTGCCCCCTCTACACTCTAACCACTAGGCTACCTGCCGCCTCTACACTCTAACCACTAGGCTACCTGCCGCCTCTACACTCTAACCACTAGGCTACCCTGCCGCTCCTCCACTCTAACCACTAGGCTACCTGCCGCCTCTACTCTCTAACCACTAGGCTACCCTGCCACTCCTCCACTCTAACCACTAGGCTACCCTGCCGCTCCTCCACTCTAACCACTAGGCTACCCTGCCGCTCCTCCACTCTAACCACTAGGCTACCCTGCCGCTCCTCCACTCTAACCACTAGGCTACCCTGCCGCTCCTCCACTCTAACCACTAGGCTACCCTGCCGCTCCTCCACTCTAACCACTAGGCTACCCTGCCGCTCCTCCACTCTAACCACTAGGCTACCCTGCCGCCCCGTCATTCAGTAGAGAGGCAAACACACCGCTGGTGTTGAAATTCTGAGATGGAAATATCTGTTGTGTTTTCACTGATGATGCTTCCGCTGAATCCTCGTAGGTAATGTGATTTATAACTGATGATTGGACCACTAGCACATTAATAACAACCCTATTCCTGTGTTGACACCTAGCTAGCTGTGGTTTGTCCTAGTGGCAGTGATGGTAGCATAATCATTCTATTCTATGACTCACTGGTCAGTATTGCTGCTGCAGTCTGATAACTCATAATAACACTGTTAGTTAATCACTGCAGTCTGATAACTCATAATAACACTGTTAGTTAATCACTGCAGTCTGATAACTCATAATAACACTGTTAGTTAATCACTGCAGTCTGATAACTCATAATAACACTGTTAGTTAATCACTGCAGTCTGATAACTCATAATAACACTGTTAGTTAATCACTGCAGTCTGATAACTCATAATAACACTGTTAGTTAATCACTGCAGTCTGATAACTCATAATAACACTGTTAGTTAATCACTGCAGTCTGATAACTCATAATAACACTGTTAGTTAATCACTGCAGTCTGATAACTCATAATAACACTGTTAGTTAATCACTGCAGTCTGATAACTCATAATAACACTGTTAGTTAATCACTGCAGTCTGATAACTCATAATAACACCGCCAAATAGACAGAGATGGAAAGGGAGACTTAGGGGGAGAGAGGAAGATATGGAGATAGAGGCAGACCAGGAAGTTAATTATTCAAAGAAATGAATTCAAACGTTTAATTATTAAACCCAGAGGAAAAACAAGAACAACTCATGACCAATTAAATCGGTATCATTAAGCAGTTACACATTATTACTACTATTGCTATTATTATTATTATTATTATTATTATTATTATTACTATTATAATAATAATCATTCGTATTATGTTGTTGGTACTCCAAATAGTAGTGGTATGTTAGTAGGTGTGATGGTACCAATAGTAGTTTAATGATGGGGGTGATGGTGGTGGTAGTACTGATGTAGTGGTGAAGTTGACAGTTAGTTTAAGTTATAGTAGGTAGAGATATTAGAGGTATAAATACTACTAGTGGTAATGGTGGTAGTAGAGATATTAGAATTTGAAATACTACTAGAGGTAACGGTGGTAGTAGAGATATTAGAGGTATAAATACTACTAGTGGTAATGGTAGTAGTAGAGATATTAGAGGTATAAATACTACTAGAGGTACTAGGTGGTAGCATTTGTTTTAGTAATTATATTCGTTTGTTTATGTTTATCCTTTAATCGTCCGTATTATTTATTATATTTTGTATTACAATGTTATTATTGTCTTGTTATTTCTATTATGTATTTATTTGTATAATAACTTTTTTTTAATCACTATTTGTACCCGTTGATTTTCATGTAAAAAAAACAGCTTGAATTTGAGAGAGAGAGAGAGAGAGAGAGAGAGAGAGAGAGAGAGAGACCGAGAGAGAGAGAGAGACCGAGAGAGAGAGAGAGACCGAGAGAGAGCGAGAGAGACCGAGAGAGAGCGAGAGAGACCGAGAGAGAGAGAGAGAGACCGAGAGAGAGAGAGAGACCGAGAGAGAGAGAGAGACCGAGAGAGAGAGAGAGACCGAGAGAGAGAGAGAGACCGAGAGAGAGAGAGACCGAGAGAGAGAGAGACCGAGAGAGAGAGAGAGACCGAGAGAGAGAGAGAGACCGAGAGAGAGAGAGAGACCGAGAGAGAGAGAGAGACCGAGAGAGAGCGAGAGAGAGAGACCGAGAGAGAGAGAGAGACCGAGAGAGAGAGAGAGACCGAGAGAGAGCGAGAGACCGAGAGAGAGAGAGAGACCGAGAGAGAGCGAGAGAGACCGAGAGAGAGAGAGAGAGACCGAGAGAGAGAGAGAGACCGAGAGAGAGAGAGAGACCAAGAGAGAGAGAGACCGAGAGAGAGAGAGACCGAGAGAGAGAGAGAGACCGAGAGAGAGACCGAGAGAGAGAGAGAGACCGAGAGAGAGAGAGACCGAGAGAGAGAGAGAGAGAGAGAGAGACCGAGAGAGAGAGAGAGACCGAGAGAGAGAGAGAGACCGAGAGAGAGCGAGAGAGACCGAGAGAGAGAGAGAGAGACCGAGAGAGAGAGAGAGAGACCGAGAGAGAGAGAGAGACCGAGAGAGAGAGAGAGACCAAGAGAGAGAGAGACCGAGAGAGAGAGAGACCGAGAGAGAGAGAGACCGAGAGAGAGAGAGAGAGAGAGGTTTGAAAACAGAACAGGTTTAATCAGGTGTTCTTTCCCTCATTTCCTCTTTTAAAACACCAAACTAAACGACCAATCAGGATTCTTTCTCACTGCCATTTCTTTCTCGCCAAAACAGGCTTAACAGGAGATGACCTAGATAAGAGGAAAGAAGTGTATGGTGAAAACCTTATACCTCCGAAGAAGCCAAAGACCTTTCTCCAGTTAGTATGGGAGGCCCTGCAGGACGTAACTCTGATCATCCTGGAGGTGGCTGCTTTGATCTCTCTGGGACTGTCCTTCTATCAGCCTCCGGGAGGGGACAACGGAGAGTGTGAGTACTGACACGGTGGAGATACACGTACAGTCCTATTGTGTTAAATCTAAAGGTCATATTTGGTGAATTTCAACTAAGGACTTAACCTGGTGTTTTACCATAAAGGCCCAGACTTTATGTGTTTCAAATCAAGTTTTATTGGTGACATGGTTAGCAGATGTTATTGCGAGTGTAGCGAAATGCTTGTTCTTCTGGAATCTAACAATTTCACAATACACAAACATCTAAGTAAATGAATGGAATAAGAATATATACATATATGGATGAGCAATGGCCGAGCGGCATAGGCAAGATGCAATAGATGGTATAAAATACAGTATATACATATGAGATGAGTAATGCAAGATATGTAAACATTATTAAAGTGACTAGTGATCCATTTATTAAATTGGCCAATGATTTCAAGTCTGTATGTAGGGCAGCAGCCTCTCTGTGTTAGTGATGGCTGTTTAACAGCCTGATGGCCTTGAGATAGAAGCTATGTTTCAGGCTCTCGGTCCCAGCTTGCTGTATTGATGGGGACAGTAGATCCAGAGAGAGACATGATTACATGAAACAGAGTATGTTACAGTCCCTGATATCTATCTGGAAGGAGATCCTCGCCCTGAGCTCATCTACTTCATTGTCCAGCGACTGAACATTAGCGAGTAATATACTTGGAAGCGGTGGATGGTGTGCCCGCCTCCTGAGTCGGACTAGAAGTCCACTCTGAATACCTCTTTTCCACCGGTGGCGTCTTGGAGCAGCCTCTGGGATAAGTTACATTGCCCTGGGGGGTATGAACAAAGGATAACATTTATGAAAGTCGTGTTCGTGGTCGTAATGCTGGTGAGTTACCGCCTTTCTGATATCCAAAAGTTATTTTCCGGCTGTATGTAATAATGTAAAGAACATTCCGGGCTAATAACAGTAAAGAAAATACTGCAAAGTTGCGTAAGACTGGAACAAGGCATCTGTGTACATCGGCACTATCTTATGAAGATGTATGAATGATGATGAAGATGAAGATGAAGTCATCTGCTTTTCCCAGCATTTTCTGAGCCTAAACTGACGCACCTTCAACAACACATAACACCTCATATAATTCTATCCAAAAACAAAAGAACATTTCTTTTACCAAGTGGCATATAGGCTATTTATGTGAATTTGACTTAATCCTGCCTAATTGGCGGGCCGGAGCTGGTCGCAATGTTTATGTAGGCTCTAGTGTTATATTTCGGGAACTGTGTTTCCATAACTAGGGCTGACACTGAGGACTTGTGAAGAGCAGAATCAACAACTTCTGCATCATCAAGACTGTTGCTTTGTGAGAAAGGTGTTAACTGTGTTAGGTGTTACCCCATGTTCACAGTTAGACATTGTTATATAAATGCAAGCTGAAAAATACGTGTCCTGGCTTTGGCCCTAAGGGAGAGCAGGTCCACTGAGGCCACGGCCCAGTGAGACTCTGGAGCCGGGCTTTGGAGGTGGAAACAGAACTAAAGGACTATCGCTCAGTAAAACTCACTTCTGTCATCATGAAGTGCTTTCAGAGATTAGTCAAGGATTATATCACCTCCACCTCCCTATGTCATCCTAGACCCACTTCAATTTGCGTACCGCCCCAATAGGTCCACAGACGATGCAATCGCCATCACACTGCACACTGCCCTATCCCATCTGGACAAGAGGAATACCTATGTGAGAATGCTGTTCATCGACTACAGCTCAGCATTTAACACCATAGTACCCTCCAAACTCATCATTAAGCTTGAGGCCCTGGATCTCAACCCCGCCCTGTGCAATTGGGTCCTGGACTTCCTGACGGGCCGCCCCCAGGTGGTGAAGGTAGGAAACAACACCTCCACTTCGCTGATCCTCAACACTGGGGCCCCACAAGGGTGTGTGCCCAGCCCCCTCCTGTACTCCCTGTTCACCCATGACTGCATGGCCATGCACACCTTCAACTCAATCATCAAGTTTGCAGATAACACAACAGTAGTAGCCTTGATTACCAACAACGATGAGACAGCCAATAGGGAGGAGTCGAGGGCACTCGGAGTGTGGTGTCAGGAAAACAACCTCTTACTCGTAAACAAAAAAAAGGAGATGATTGTGGACTTCAGGAAACAGCAGAGGGAGCACCTCCCCTATCAACATCGACGGGACAACAGTGGAGAAGGTGGAAAGTTTTAAGTTTCTCAGAGTACACATCATGGACAAACTGAATTGGTCCACGCACACAGACAGCGTGGTGAGGAAGGCGCAACAGCGCCTCTTCAACCTCAGGAGACTGAAGAAATGTGGCTTGTCACCTAAAACACTCACACACTGTTACAGATGCACAATTGAGAGCATCCTGTCGGGCTGCATCACCGCCTGGTACGGCAACTACACCATCCTCAAACGTAGGGCTCTCCAGAGGGTGGTGTGGTCTGCACTACACATAACCGAATAGTTATACTGGACCACCTGGAGGGGTACTGGACCACCTGGAGGGGTACTGGACCACCTGGAGGGGTACTGGACCACCTGGAGGGGTACTAGAATAGTTATACTGGACCACCTGGAGGGGTACTAGAATAGTTATACTGGACCACCTGGAGGGGTACTAGAATAGTTATACTGGACCACCTGGAGGGGCTGTAGAATAGTTATACTGGACCACCTGGAGGGGTACTAGAATAGTTATACTGGACCACCTGGGGGGGTATTATAATAGTTATACTGGACCACCTGGAGGGGTACTAGAATAGTTATACTGGACCACCTGGAGGGGTATTAGAATAGTTATACTGGACCACCTGGAGGGGTACTAGAATAGTTATACTGGACCACCTGGAGGGGTACTAGAATAGTTATACTGGACCACCTGGAGGGGTATTAGAATAGTTATACTGGACCACCTGGAGGGGCTGTAGAATAGTTATACTGGACCACCTGGAGGGGCTGTAGAATAGTTATACTGGACCACCTGGAGGGGTACTAGAATAGTTATACTGGACCACCTGGAGGGGCTGTAGAATAGTTATACTGGACCACCTGGAGGGGCTGTAGAATAGTTATACTGGACCACCTGGAGGGGCTGTAGAATAGTTATACTGGACCACCTGGAGGGGTACTAGAATAGTTATACTGGACCACCTGGAGGGGTACTAGAATAGTTATACTGGACCACCTGGAGGGGTACTAGAATAGTTATACTGGACCACCTGGAGGGGCTGTAGAATAGTTATACTGGACCACCTGGAGGGGCTGTAGAATAGTTATACTGGACCACCTGGAGGGGCTGTAGAATAGTTATACTGGACCACCTGGAGGGGCTGTAGAATAGTTATACTGGACCACCTGGAGGGGCTGTAGAATAGTTATACTGGACCACCTGGAGGGGCTGTAGAATAGTTATACTGGACCACCTGGAGGGGTACTAGAATAGTTATACTGGACCACCTGGAGGGGTACTAGAATAGTTATACTGGACCACCTGGAGGGGTACTAGAATAGTTATACTGGACCACCTGGAGGGGTACTAGAATAGTTATACTGGACCACCTGGAGGGGCTGTAGAATAGTTATACTGGACCACCTGGAGGGGCTGTAGAATAGTTATACTGGACCACCTGGATGGGCTGTAGAATAGTTATACTGGACCACCTGGAGGGGCTGTAGAATAGTTATACTGGACCACCTGGAGGGGTACTAGAATAGTTATACTGGACCACCTGGAGGGGTACTAGAATAGTTATACTGGACCACCTGGAGGGGCTGTAGAATAGTTATACTGGACCACCTGGAGGGGCTGTAGAATAGTTATACTGGACCACCTGGAGGGGCTGTAGAATAGTTATACTGGACCACCTGGAGGGGCTGTAGAATAGTTATACTGGACCACCTGGAGGGGCTGTAGAATAGTTATACTGGACCACCTGGAGGGGCTGTAGAATAGTTATACTGGACCACCTGGAGGGGTACTAGAATAGTTATACTGGACCACCTGGAGGGGTACTAGAATAGTTATACTGGACCACCTGGAGGGGTACTAGAATAGTTATACTGGACCACCTGGAGGGGTACTAGAATAGTTATACTGGACCACCTGGAGGGGTACTAGAATAGTTATACTGGACCACTTGGAGGGGCTGTAGAATAGTTATACTGGACCACCTGGAGGGGCTGTAGAATAGTTATACTGGACCACCTGGAGGGGCTGTAGAATAGTTATACTGGACCACCTGGAGGGGTACTAGAATAGTTATACTGGACCACCTGGAGGGGTACTAGAATAGTTATACTGGACCACCTGGAGGGGTACTAGAATAGTTATACTGGACCACCTGGAGGGGTACTAGAATAGTTATACTGGACCACCTGGAGGGGTACTAGAATAGTTATACTGGACCACCTGGAGGGGTATTAGAATAGTTATACTGGACCACCTGGAGGGGTATTAGAATAGTTATACTGGACCACCTGGAGGGGTATTAGAATAGTTATACTGGACCACCTGGAGGGGCACTAGAATAGTTATACTGGACCACCTGGAGGGGTACTAGAATAGTTATACTGGACCACCTGGAGGGGTACTAGAATAGTTATACTGGACCACCTGGAGGGGTATTAGAATAGTTATACTGGACCACCTGGAGGGGCACTAGAATAGTTATACTGGACCACCTGGAGGGGTACTAGAATAGTTATACTGGACCACCTGGAGGGGCTGTAGAATAGTTATACTGGACCACCTGGAGGGGTATTAGAATAGTTATACTGGACCACCTGGAGGGGTACTAGAATAGTTATACTGGACCACCTGGAGGGGTATTAGAATAGTTATACTGGACCACCTGGAGGGGTACTAGAATAGTTATACTGGACCACCTGGAGGGGCACTAGAATAGTTATACTGGACCACCTGGAGGGGCACTAGAATAGTTATACTGGACCACCTGGAGGGGTACTAGAATAGTTATAATGGACCACCTGGAGGGGTACTAGAATAGTTATACTGGACCACCTGGAGGGGTATTAGAATAGTTATACTGGACCACCTGGAGGGGTACTAGAATAGTTATACTGGACCACCTGGAGGGGTACTAGAATAGTTATACTGGACCACCTGGAGGGGTACTAGAATAGTTATACTGGACCACCTGGAGGGGTACTAGAATAGTTATACTGGACCACCTGGAGGGGTACTGGACCACCTGGAGGGGTACTAGAATAGTTATACTGGACCACCTGGAGGGGTATTAGAATAGTTATACTGGACCACCTGGAGGGGTACTAGAATAGTTATACTGGACCACCTGGAGGGGTACTAGAATAGTTATACTGGACCACCTGGAGGGGTACTAGAATAGTTATACTGGACCACCTGGAGGGGTATTAGAATAGTTATACTGGACCACCTGGAGGGGTATTAGAATAGTTATACTGGACCACCTGGAGGGGTACTAGAATAGTTATACTGGACCACCTGGAGGGGTACTAGAATAGTTATACTGGACCACCTGGAGGGGTATTAGAATAGTTATACTGGACCACCTGGAGGGGTATTAGAATAGTTATACTGGACCACCTGGAGGGGTATTAGAATAGTTATACTGGACCACCTGGAGGGGTACTAGAATAGTTATACTGGACCACCTGGAGGGGTACTAGAATAGTTATACTGGACCACCTGGAGGGGTACTAGAATAGTTATACTGGACCACTTTGAGGGGTACTAGAATAGTTATACTGGACCACCTGGAGGGGTACTAGAATAGTTATAAGTCGCTCTGGATAAGAGCGTCTGCTAAATGACTTAAATGTAAATGTAAATGTTATACTGGACCACCTGGAGGGGTACTAGAATAGTTATACTGGACCACCTGGAGGGGTATTAGAATAATTATACTGGACCACCTGGAGGGGTACTAGAATAGTTATACTGGACCACCTGGAGGGGTACTAGAATAGTTATACTGGACCACCTGGAGGGGTACTAGAATAGTTATACTGGACCACCTGGAGGGGTACTAGAATAGTTATACTGGACCACCTGGAGGGGTACTAGAATAGTTATACTGGACCACCTGGAGGGGTACTAGAATAGTTATACTGGACCACCTGGAGGGGTATTAGAATAGTTATACTGGACCACCTGGAGGGGTATTAGAATAGTTATACTGGACCACCTGGAGGGGTATTAGAATAGTTATACTGGACCACCTGGAGGGGTACTAGAATAGTTATACTGGACCACCTGGAGGGGTACTAGAATAGTTATACTGGACCACCTGGAGGGGCTGTAGAATAGTTATACTGGACCACCTGGAGGGGTATTAGAATAGTTATACTGGACCACCTGGAGGGGTACTAGAATAGTTATACTGGACCACCTGGAGGGGTATTAGAATAGTTATACTGGACCACCTGGAGGGGTACTAGAATAGTTATACTGGACCACCTGGAGGGGTACTAGAATAGTTATCCTGGACCACCTGGAGGGGTACTAGAATAGTTATACTGGACCACCTGGAGGGGTATTAGAATAGTTATACTGGACCACCTGGAGGGGTATTAGAATAGTTATACTGGACCACCTGGAGGGGTATTAGAATAGTTATACTGGACCACCTGGAGGGGTACTAGAATAGTTATACTGGACCACCTGGAGGGGTATTAGAATAGTTATACTGGACCACCTGGAGGGGTACTAGAATAGTTATACTGGACCACCTGGAGGGGTATTAGAATAGTTATACTGGACCACCTGGAGGGGTATTAGAATAGTTATACTGGACCACCTGGAGGGGTACTAGAATAGTTATACTGGACCACCTGGAGGGGTACTAGAATAGTTATACTGGACCACCTGGAGGGGTACTAGAATAGTTATACTGGACCACCTGGAGGGGTACTAGAATAGTTATACTGGACCACCTGGAGGGGTATTAGAATAGTTATACTGGACCACCTGGAGGGGTACTAGAATAGTTATACTGGACCACCTGGAGGGGTATTAGAATAGTTATACTGGACCACCTGGAGGGGTACTAGAATAGTTATACTGGACCACCTGGAGGGGTACTAGAATAGTTATACTGGACCACCTGGAGGGGTACTAGAATAGTTATACTGGACCACCTGGAGGGGTATTAGAATAGTTATACTGGACCACCTGGAGGGGTACTAGAATAGTTATACTGGACCACCTGGAGGGGTACTAGAATAGTTATACTGGACCACCTGGAGGGGTATTAGAATAGTTATACTGGACCACCTGGAGGGGTACTAGAATAGTTATACTGGACCACCTGGAGGGGTACTAGAATAGTTATACTGGACCACCTGGAGGGGTACTAGAATAGTTATACTGGACCACCTGGAGGGGTATTAGAATAGTTATACTGGACCACCTGGAGGGGTATTAGAATAGTTATACTGGACCACCTGGTGGGGTACTGGACCACCTGGAGGGGTACTAGAATAGTTATACTGGACCACCTGGAGGGGCTGTAGAATAGCCCTGCTGGCCAACATTGTACACTATTCATTTTGCAGGGATAAGAGCAGGGAAGCACTCGTTTTTTTGTCACCTGGGGAGGCAGAACGGACAGGAAATGGGCTACTGGTGAAACACTGGCGCTGTAATGGAAAAACACTTGTGTACGAGCTCATCACTACCGTGTTATCATACTAGCTCAATATGATCCCTTAAGTCTTGTTAACAGGAGTGACTGTGCATTGTGAGCTTTTTAGAATGAGAGGTGAGATCCGGGGGATTTCCAGGGGTGAGAGAGAATAGTTTCTGAGAGGGAGGGAGGTGAGATCTGAGGGGGGGAATAGTTTCTGCGTGGGAGGCGGGGGGAGATCTGCGGGGAGGGGGGATAGTTTGAGGGGGAGGGAGGTGAGATCTGAGGGGGGGAGAATAGTTTCTGAGGGGGAGGGAGGTGAGATCTGGGGGGAGGAGAATGGTTTCTGAGGGGGAGGGAGGTGAGATCTGAGGGGGGGGGGGTAGTTTCTGAGGGGAGGGGGGGAGATCGTTTCTGAAAAACCCCAAACAGCAAGCAATGCAGGTGTAGAAGCACGGTGGCTAGGAAAAACTCCCTAGAAAGGCCGAAACCTAGGAAGAAACCTAGAGCGGAACCAGGCTCTGAGGGGTGGCCAGTCCTCTTCTGGCCACCCCATTTTTACTAATACTGTAGAACTTTGTTCTAGAGCTGTATCCGTACCGATTGGATGCAGTGATCACAATACAGTGGCTATATCCAGGAAAGACAAAGTGCCAACAAATGGACCTAAAATAGTGTATAAGAGATCATACTAAAGGTTTTGCTGTGACTCTTATGTGGATAAAAAATATTGGTTGATCTGATGTGATTAATGAGGAGCATCCAGACGCTGCACTTAATGAATTTAAGAAATTGATTCTTACACATATTGATAAACAAGCACCTGTTAAGAAACTGACTGTTAGAACTGTTAAGTCTCCATGGATTAATGAGGAATTGAAAAACCGTATGGTTGAAAGAGATGGGGATAGTAAGTCTGGCTGCACATCTGACTTGCTGACTTACTGCAAATTGAGAAATGATGTGACACATTTTTTTTTATTATGAAGCCAATATGAATGATATAAAGAATTATGGAAAGACATTTTGGGAGTACTTTAAATTAAATTATTGGCAAAAAGACAAATTCAACTCGAATCAGATGGTTTATTCATCACAAAACCATTTAACGTTGCCAATTATTTTAATGAATACTTCATTGGCAAAGTGGGGAAACTTAGGCAGGAAATGCCAACAACGAACAGTGAGCCATTGTACTCACCCATAAAAAAACAAGTAATGAAAGAAAAGCATTTCAAGTTTGAATTTTGTAATAATAATGACAAACCTCCTGGCATTGACAACTTAGATGGAAAGCTACTGAGGATGGGCGCTGACTCTACAACCCGTCTGTCATTATCTGAGCCAAGAGGAAAGTATTTGTCCTCAGACCTGGAGGGAAGCCAAAGTCATTCCGCTACCCAAAAGTGGTAAAGTCCCCTTTATCTGGTTCCAACAGCAGACCAATCAGCTCGCTGCCAGCTCTTAGCAAAATGTTGGAAAAAATTGTGTTTGAACAAATACAATGCTATTTCTCTGTAAACAAATTAACAACAGACTTTCAGCATGCTTATAGAGAAGGGCACTCAACATGTACTGCACTGACACAAATACACTGATGATTGGTTGAAATACATTGATAATAGGAATACTGTGGGAGCTGTACTGTTAGATTTCAGTGCAGCCTTTGATATTATTGACCATAACCTGTTGTTGAAAAAACGTATCTGTTATGGCTTTTCAACCTCGGCCATATTGTGGATTCAGAGCTATCTAATATAACTCAAAGGGTTTTCTTTAATGGAAGCTTCTCTACACCTGCATTGCTTGCTGTTTGGGGTTTTAAGCTGGGTTTCTGTACAGCACTTTGTGACATCAGCTGTTTATAAATAAATGTGATTGATTTGATTAATGTAAAACATTTAAAGTGTGGTGTACTGCAGGGCAGCTCTCTAGGCCCTCTACTCTTTTCTATTGTTACCAATGACCTGCCACTGGTATTAAACAAAGCCTGTGTGTCCATGTATGCTGATGATTCAACCACATACGCATCAGCAACCACAGCTAATGAAGTCACTGAAACCCTTAACAGAGTTGCAGTCTGTTTTGGAATGGGTGAACAGTAACCAGTGGTCCTGAACATCTCTAAAACTAAGAGCATTGTATTTGGTACAAATCATTCCCTAAGTTCTAGACCTCACCTGAATCTGGAAATGAATGGTGTGGCTGTTGAACAAGTTGAGGAGACTAAATTACTTGGCGTTACCTTAGATGGTAAAATGTCATTGTCAAAATATATAGATTCAATGGTTGTAAAGATGGGGAGAGGTCTGTCCGTAATGAAGAGATGCTCTGCTTTTTTGACACCACACTCCACAAAGCAAGTCTTGCAGGGCTCTAGTTTTGTCTAATCTAATCACGTCTTGCTCTTCATTGTAATCATAGGGCTGATATTAATACTATGCATGTCAGTCTCTCTTGGCTAAGAGTTGAGGAGAGACTGACTACATCACTACTTCTTTTTATATGAAACATTAATGTGTTGAAAATCCCTAATGGTTTGCATAGTGAACTTACACACAGCACTGACACACACACTACCCCACCAGACATGCCACCAGGGGTCTTTTCACTGTCCCCAAATTCAAGAAAGTGTTTAGTATTAGACCGAGCCCTTATTGCCTGGAACTCTGTTCCGTCTTAGCTCAAATGTGACCGAACGTCTCAAATCGGTCTTATGTAGCACAATTTGAAATTGTGTTTTTTTACATTGGATAAAAGTAGACTCAGAGATACAAAATGGTATATCTTACAATACAGTTGAGGAACAATGGGAAAGTAATTCTGCTTTGAAAGTTGATAAACTAGTAAACTCACTTTTGATAAAAAATGGATTTTAAATGTTTTGGTACTACTACTGGAGAGCCCTTCTTTGTCTACACCCATTCAGCCCCACCCATCTCTTTAAGGGTTGATCCGTTTGTTCTGTACTAACTTGTCATGTAAGAGAGACAGAACAGCTGAACAACAGCTGAACATTACTCGCCCTAGCAGCTGGTTAGGCTGTTATGTTATCCAGAGCGTTGGTGACTGCAATGGTGCTGTCAGATTGTTCGTTCTTAAATTCAGAGCGTTTCGTGTTCAGAGCGCACATTGGACGCTCTGGCCAATGAGTATTGTTGATCCCAACGTTCTGACTTCACAACGACAGTCAAACTGGCGAAAATGGACGAGCTTCTTCCAGACACATGATGAGAGAACATCCGACTTTGACAATTTTACTCACTCTAGCAGAGCTGGTAAAGCTGTTTTCATGTTATCCAGAGCGTTGGTGACTGCAACTGTTTACAACAATTTAATTACGTTTTTTTGCCGACGTTTACTGACACCGGTCATATTCAATGGGTGTTTAGCGTTCATAAATTCATCAGTTATTCTGTTCTCTGGCACACTAAGACGAGAGTCTTCTTGTTAAGACATGTAGCCAGACAGCTAGCTAGGTAAACAACGAATCCCAACGCGTGACGTAACGTTAGTTAGCTAGCCAGCCAGCTTAACGTTAGCTAAAACTTACAGGAGCCTTGCCTGGCAGTCCAGCACCAAGGACAGACAATCTGTATGACTTCTAACAGCCAAACAGCCAATGCTGTCTTACATTACAATATACCATCACAGTTTAGTACAAGAGGGTAATCAGGTAGACATGTCAGCTTTAGGCTGTACCATTGGAGACTCATTCATTCACAGTTCTGAACTGCAGTTGTTCTAAAGTATCTCCTCATGTGGAACTGATCTTCTATGTTCTTATGAGTCCCCCTGTGGAAAAGCCAGTACCCCACCAATGGTTCATGTATTAAGCTAGCCCGCTAGCCCGCTAGCCCGAGGCTTATCCATACATCTCCACCAGGTTCAGAACCCCTTGTGTAATCTATGTTGCTGTCTGATATGGTTAGGGTAATACTGGTTGCAGTAATGTGTATTCAGTGGGTCAGATGCACGATTAAGTTCTGGGGGGAGACGTGCTAGAAAATATACTAACGAGACAAGAGAATTCTCCTCCTCTCTAAAAGGAAACTCTCAGCCAGTCTCCACCCCTCTAAAAGGAAACTCTCAGCCAGTCTCCACCCCTCTAAAAGGAAACTCTCAGCCAGTCTCCACCCCTCTAAAAGGAAACTCTCAGCCAGTCTCCACCCCTCTAAAAGGAAACTCTCAGCCAGTCTCCACCCCTCTAAAAGGAAACTCTCAGCCAGTCTCCACCCCTCTAAAAGGAAACTCTCAGCCAGTCTCCACCCCTCTAAAAGGAAACTCTCAACCAGTCTCCACCTCTCTAAAAGGAAACTCTCAGCCAGTCTCCACCCCTCTAAAAGGAAAACTCAGCCAGTCTCCACCTCTCTAAAAGGACTAACTCAGCCAGTCTCCACCCCTCTAAAAGGACTAACTCAGCCAGTCTCCACCCCTCTAAAAGGAATAACTCAACCAGTCTCCACCCCTCTAAAAGGAAACTCTCAGCCAGTCTCCACCTCTCTAAAAGGAAACTCTCAGCCAGTCTAGACCCCTCTAAAAGGAAACTCTCAGCCAGTCTCCACCCCTCTAAAAGGAAACTCTCAGCCAGTCTCCACCTCTCTAAAAGGAAACTCAGCCAGTCTCCACCCCTCTAAAAGGAAACTCTCAGCCAGTCTCCACCCCTGTAAAAGGAAACTCTCAGCCAGTCTCCACCTCTCTAAAAGGAAACTCTCAGCCAGGCTCCACCCCTCTAAAAGGAAACTCTCAGCCAGTCTCCACCCCTCTAAAAGGAAACTCTCAGCCAGTCTCCACCCCTCTAAAAGGACTAACTCAGCCAGTCTCCACCTCTCTAAAAGGAAACTCAGACAGTCTCCACCCCTCTAAAAGGACTAACTCAGCCAGTCTCCACCCCTCTAAAAGGAAACTCAGCCAGTCTCCACCTCTCTAAAAGGAAACTCTCAGCCAGTCTCCACCCCTCTAAAAGGAAACTCTCAGCCAGTCTCCACCCCTCTAAAAGGAATAACTCAGCCAGTCTCCACCTCTCTAAAAGGAAACTCTCAGCCAGTCTCCACCCCTCTAAAAGGAAACTCTCAGCCAGTCTCCACCTCTCTAAAAGGAAACTCTCAGCCAGTCTCCACCCCTCTAAAAGGAAACTCTCAGCCAGTCTCCACCCCTCTAAAAGGAAACTCTCAGCCAGTCTCCACCCCTCTAAAAGGAAACTCTCAGTCAGTCTCCACCTCTCTAAAAGGAAACTCAGCCAGTCTCCACCCCTCTAAAAGGAAACTCTCAGCCAGTCTCCACCCCTCTAAAAGGAAACTCTCAGCCAGGCTCCACCCCTCTAAAAGGAATAACTCAGCCAGTCTCCACCCCTCTAAAAGGAAACTCTCAGCCAGTCTCCACCCCTCTAAAAGGAAACTCTCAGTCAGTTTCCACCTCTCTAAAAGGAAACTCAGACAGTCTCCACCCCTCTAAAAGGAAACTCTCAGCCAGTTTCCACGCCTCTAAAAGGACTAACTCAGCCAGTCTCCAACGCTCTAAAAGGAAACTCTCAGCCAGTCTCCACCCCTCTAAAAGGAAACTCTCAGCCAGTCTCCACCCCTCTAAAAGGAAACTCTCAGTCAGTCTCCACCTCTCTAAAAGGAAACTCAGACAGTCTCCACCCCTCTAAAAGGAAACTCTCAGCCAGTCTCCACCCCTCTAAAAGGAAACTCTCAGCCAGGCTCCACCCCTCTAAAAGGAATAACTCAGCCAGTCTCCACCCCTCTAAAAGGAAACTCTCAGCCAGTCTCCACCCCTCTAAAAGGAAACTCTCAGTCAGTCTCCACCTCTCTAAAAGGAAACTCAGACAGTCTCCACCCCTCTAAAAGGAAACTCTCAGCCAGTCTCCACCCCTCTAAAAGGACTAACTCAGCCAGTCTCCACCGCTCTAAAAGGAAACTCTCAGCCAGTCTCCACCCCTCTAAAAGGAATAACTCAGCCAGTCTCCACCCCTCTAAAAGTAATAACTCAGCCAGTCTCCACCCCTCTAAAAGGAAACTCTCAGCCAGTCTCCACCCCTCTAAAAGGAAACTCTCAGCCAGTCTCCACCCCTCTAAAAGAAATAACTCAGCCAGTCTCCACCCCTCTAAAAGGAAACTCTCAGCCAGTCTCCACCTCTCTAAAAGGAAACTCTCAGCCAGGCTCCACCCCTCTAAAATAAATAACTCAGCCAGTCTCCACCCCTCTAAAAGGAAACTCTCAGCCAGTCTCCACCCCTCTAAAAGGAAACTCTCAGTCAGTCTCCACCCCTCTAAAAGGACTAACTCAACCAGTCTCCACCCCTCTAAAAGGAAACTCTCAGCCAGGCTCCACCCCTCTAAAAGAAATAACTCAGCCAGTCTCCACCCCTCTAAAAGGAAACTCTCAGCCAGTCTCCACCCCTCTAAAAGGAAACTCTCAGCCAGTCTCCACCTCTCTAAAAGGAAACTCTCAGCCAGTCTCCACCCCTCTAAAAGGAAACTCTCAGCCAGTCTCCACCTCTCTAAAAGGAAACTCTCAGCCAGGCTCCACCCCTCTAAAAGGAAAACTCAGCCAGTCTCCACCCCTCTAAAAGGAAACTCTCAGCCAGTCTCCACCTCTCTAAAAGGACTAACTCAACCAGTCTCCACCTCTCTAAAAGGAAACTCTCAGCCAGTCTCCACCCCTCTAAAAGGAAACTCTCAGCCAGTCTCCACCCCTCTAAAATGAATAACTCAGCCAGTCTCCACCCCTCTAAAAGGACTAACTCAGCCAGTCTCCACCCCTCTAAAAGGAAACTCTCAGCCAGTCTCCACCCCTCTAAAAGGAAACTCTCAGCCAGTCTCCTTCCCTCTAAAAGGAAACTCTCAGCCAGTCTCATTCCCTCTAAAAGGAAACTCTCAGCCAGTCTCCTGTCTAGGGCACAAATATCCCCTTCCAAAATTCAAAAGATGGAGGCACCTGTAAAATCGG